>NW_028301554.1:13152500-13257500 GCF_042242905.1 Orbicella faveolata
GAAGTCTTATTACCAATTAATCATAAAAATTACAATTTCCGAGAAAAGAAGAATAGCCAAGTTATGAAGGAAAGGGAAAAATTGCATTAAAATACCTACAAAGGAGATTTAAACATTCTAAGGCCACCGCGCCTCCTACCGGCAATTAGGTGCCAAAAACACAAAAGCGCACGCACGTAACTACAACTTTCAATGTGATTGGCTTCTTGAACTGTCCGATAACAAACTGTCCAATAACAATCTGTCCGATAACAACTTGGCAAGTGAATTAATGAAAATAGGAGCTTTTTAAACCAATTACAATCGAGGAAATTGCAATTTTTATGATTATGATTATGATTATGATGATGATGATGATGATGATGATGATAATTATTATTTATATCTGTTTACAAATTTTCAGCTCAATAGCGTGCTTGGTTTGGAAACCAGCCGAGTTTGAAGTTCAGAGTTGTGGCGGTGCGTCACCATGAAGCTGCGACCGAGTTTGTAGAAAAATATACACTTACCTAATGATTTTTAGCCTTTTTAGGAGTTCAAGTATTAGAAAAAGTGCTTGGGTAAATGTTTGTTGCAGTTCAGATAATTTAGGGAGCTTGGGCAAACCACGATGACGACGGCAACGAGAACGTCACTGAACAAAAGGTTTAACGAGCAAAACAATAGCTGCGCACGTGTGTTATGAATCTTTGTACATTTCTTTGCCGTCCTCTGCAAAACAAGAACGTGAAATGACCAAGTTCTGCGTCGTCTACGGAACGTTGACGACGACGGCTAATTTTTGGTATTTCCATTTGAAATTGAACGCCGTCGTTGCATATTTAGCTTAAGCAAGTTTTTAGAGCCATTGGTGTACTGAACAGATCTAGACAATCGAGAATTTCACTTGTAAAATAGAAATTCATTTTTTACTAGGCGTCGTCCTCGGCGTCGTCGTCGTCGTTGCTTAAGCTCCCTAATCAGTGGTCTAGATAGCCAAAGTAAGTTTTATATATTTACACTAGTTCACGGAGGTCCACCAACATGGCGGCTCTATTCAGGGCTCTGCAAATTTTCGCAAAACATTTCGATGAATATCTGAAGTTTGGGAAAATGCAGAGACCTAACTAAAACTTGGAGAAGTGCCTTCTTTACTTATCTACTATAACTTTTCAATTTCTTGACTTTATTCACTGAATAGTTTTCGATTTATATTTTCTTTGCGTGACAGTGAAAACGATCTATTAGTGTCTCATAAACGTCCAATGATTCATGTCATATATGGTTACCATAGTAACAGTTCAACCATTAAGAGCACCATCAATTTTAGACACGAGCTCAATTGCCTCCGCTTTTTATTATGGAATTTTAAATTAAAATTAGCGTCATAGAACGCCACTTTTGCAAAGTTTAAAAAACAAATAAGGGAATAAGGTTGAGAACGAACTTTTAGCTTCGAAAATTTGTTGTAGTTGTTGTCCTAGTGCAAACAAATCAGAGATAAACAATTTTGGAACAAAATGTTCTCATCGGACAGCTTTATTCCATCAATAAACATTTTTATGAACTTATTGTTTACAGGGCATTCCAAAACAGTGCCTTGCTCAAGCCAGTCAGCTTTTTGGCATTGATAACAATGTCGTCATGTCTAATTGTTAATATTTTGTCGGTTCTTCAGTGGTTATGCCGCCTTTTTATATGTTTTATTTAATTCTCACAGCACGAAATAGCAACTTTACTTTTCCGCAAAGCTGCCGTAAAGCTGCCGTAAAGCTCGTATTTACGGAACTTTACGGATCTTTACGATATCGTAAAGTTGAACTTTAAGCGTCTTTACGGGCTTCTGTAAAGACGCATAAGGGGATACATTTACGGAACTTTATCGTATCGTAAAATTGCGTGAAGCTGTACTTTACTATGTCACTGAATACTGATTTGGCTTTTATCATGTCATAAGTAATTGAAAAATGGCCTAATAACGCGCGGAAGAGCTAATTTAAAAATATTCAAAATCTGATCCTGAAACTACAATGTCGGTACGCTATCAACTTTCGTTATTTAATAATTAGATATGCTTTCTTTTGCGGATTTTATTTTGTCGAATTGTCCGAGAAGATGGTTTATACCGAAAGTGTGTAATGTCCCAGCAGAGTCGCCTTTGAATCTGGCTTTTAATAAAACAAGCACGTTTTACTTCTGATCAATTGTTGATTCGAAATTTACACCAAACGTAAAACAATTTTTTTTAATCCATTCATAAACAGCTGTATTTCTTTGTCTGTAATATCTTCGGCAACATTTTTACTTTTCTCAAAAACGTACTTTCAGCTGTTCTTGTGCCGGGCTTAATTAAGGTGATATGCCACTATCCTCTCGATCTAAGTTATCAGGAAAAAATATTGGCGTGCAATTTGAATTTCATGTTAATAGCTTTTAGTTGTTTGTCATCTTTAAATTTAAAAGAATGAAACTTTTTTCTACTGTATTTGTTTTTAGTACAGTGGACTCGTTCGATGAACTCACAGTAAACATGCTGGACAAATGTTCGAGAAGAAATAATGAAATTGATAGAACTCTGCTAGAATTGGAACGAAAAAACTTTTCTTCTTTGAAGTAATATAACATCATGCTTTAGAACGTTTTGCTGAAGACCGCATTATTTTCTACAGAAAAAAAAATTCACGTTGATATGGAGAATGTTGTCGTGATGTGGAACCAAATTTTCCCTATGTTTCTATTTCTTCTAGGTCATCTGATTATTTTAAGCAAAGTGACACTTACTTTGTTTTTCACCCATACCACGTTTTAATTTGTAGAGGAAAACAGGGTTTGTACGAATACCGTATATTTGACAAGAAAAGTTTTTCTTTCAAATGAAAGTAAATAAAGGTGCAGACGACGTCAAATGGGTGTTCAATACGCATGCGTTATGGTTGTGTTAAACTTAAACCTCTAAGGATGTTTATCCAAGCTTTCTACAAAGTGTTCTTTTCTTATTTCTGCGAAGCAAATGAGCAAACGGCGCAACATATTTCGCATTGCTGTGATTTGTTCAGCGCCTGTTGAATAACGTAGTTCAGTCGGAAAATGCGAGTATATCAGTCCTGGCTAAAATTGTAATTTCCATCTGCCTTGATAACCTCATCAATATCCGCATCAAAGGATGCAAAAGATAACATTGATGGTAAGCGGCGCGCGTGAATTGGCGCTTGTCGCCTTAAGTTAGCCTTGGTCGCAAACGAGCCGTCGAAGAGTTAGCGACATTCGTTAAAATAACAAACAAGGAACTGTACCTTAAATGAAATGGAAATTAACTCTACGGAAAATGATTCCATGTTCTGGAGAAGAAGCGGCGGTGAAGATTTGAATATTGACCTTAGTGCACCTGCAAGAGGATCTCTTATGATTTTTAACATCATTCTCGCCATCTTTGGAAATTTCTTCATCATCCTAACTTACTTACGCAATTTTAAGATGCGAACGAGCACGAACACATTGGTGGTAAGTTTGTGCATTTCAGATATGCTTTCTGCCTTAGCAGACACTCCATTTTGGATCTCGGTTCTCGCTAAAGAGTCTCTTTACTCAAACTTTGTTGTTTGTCGAATTATGCTGTCGTTTGAAGACTTGTTTTTGGTCGCAGCGCTCTTAAACATGTGTGGGATCGCATTGGATCGGTTCATAACGCTCGTTAAAGGACTGAGACGAAAAATGACGAGAAAACGAGCCCGCATAATCGTGTTGTGGTCGTGGATACAGGCCGTGGTTGCCGCGATACCCTGGTGCCTTGCAAGTAGCACATGCGAAAAGCGATGTTATTTGTTGTTTCCTCATATTTACGAACCTGAGATAACTCCTCGAATTATCAACATTATTTTCAAGCTTGCTCATTTGGTCTTGCCGATTTTTGTTATCTGCTATGTATTCATTCGTATTCTAAACTCCGTTAGAAGCAGCCGTAGAGTGAACTTAGAAAACAGCTATATTTCTCGCAACAGCAGCGCCGAAAAGTTCGCTGTGGACGCGTATAAACGCTCATCAAAAACAGCTATAATCCTATTTACCATGTTTTTGTTTTGTTCACTTCCCTATCTAGGAGTTATGTTTTACTCGATTTTAACGGGAGACCATTTAATGAATTTTAAAAGCGGTTTCGCCGTCTATTTTATTTTGTCACTTAAGCGATCGCTTTTCCCCGCGATTTACATATTCAGGAACAGAATGATTGTTAGCTATTTACAAGAAACGTTCCGGTGTGCAATATGTGGAGGAAGCTCAAAATTGAATTCACGAAATTCATTCGGTTACAACAGCAACAACAATAGCTCTTGTTTTACCATGTTTTGTAGAAGTTCGTGCCGTTCCCGAGTACATCCCACTGTTTACGATGGAGAACATCACCATTTCCCAAAACATCTCGATGTGTACTTTGTGGGCAACGTCAAAGAGACAAAATCCATTATGGAAGATCAGTTTGTTAACATTGTGGCAGTAGAAAGAAAAGAGACTGACTGCGAGGTGCCGAGCGAAAGCAACCATTAACCTTCTTAACAAACTGGTGAATTTAATCTCAGCTAAATAACATAAAATACTCCGTACATCAATAGCGCTCCCCAAAGTAAGGATTTAAAACAAATTTTACAGCAGGAAAATACTTGAGAGACACAAGACCAAGTTATTCTTCTACCGAAGTTAGCAAGTTAAGAAACCTGAGCAAGTCTCGATATACTGATGTTATTTTGCTGCTCTCGACTGACACCAGTGCAGTATTTAATTATGAGTCGCTTGGTGGGCATTGTGATTTGGCAAGTTGTTAACCTCAAAATCTGTTCGCTTTATAATTTTAGTGTTAGATGATATCCACGATATTTCAGTAGTCTAAGAATAATACTCGTTAAATCAATTCTCTTTCGTGCCTATTTATTTGACTTAACAAGGAAATGGAGTTGATGCTTAAAAGCAAAAGATCTACAGACCCGATATATACTCTATCTAGGACAGACACACTGAATTATCTGGTTTTCAGGGCTAGATTCTCATTGTCGAATAAAATAGAATTTTCGCTTTGTTTCACTTGAAAACATCTGGAAGTATATGTGTTGTTTCCTACTTAACAACAGAGATGGCTGCTGTCTTCTTCGACTAAATTAAACGTTGTTATTCTGTAGTTCACAGGCTATCAAAAGAAATATTTCATTTCGCACTACTGAAGTATTTTGAACTAAAAGTCTTTTGAATTAATGGTGTTGGAAATGAAGCATGAAGTCTCAGGGATCAGGTTTCCATAAGTACTGCACAATGGGTATTATAAATTTCTTGGAAAAGTGATATTCAATATCTGCTGAAGGAGATAAATGATTCATTTCTTTTAGCAAACAGAATAAAATAAATGTTTTTTCTTTCTCATGAATGATTAGAAATTAGAAACATTGCTGTAACCTAAACTCTAGCGGGTTCTTCAGTTACATGTCGCAGATTCATCTTTCTTGAATTATGAATTGTGCTAAAGTATTGCGAAATAAACATGAATACTATAATTTGGCTTAGCGTTTATCTTTCGCCGGGTTTATATTTTCAGTCCTTTCGATTGCTTGGATAGCAAAAGAAGTCAACTTTTAGAAATTAAGCGGAAATTCAACAGCGCACAATTCGACCTGTTTAATTTATGTAGAAAGAAAACCTGCAGCTGCTTTTACGATTGAGATGTGTATTTCCGGTTTCATGGTTTTGCTACCGTTCAGTTCTTTTCTCTTTTCTGTTGTCTTAGTCATCGCTTCTGTTGATCAAATCTATTTTTCGTCATCTTCGTTTTCAGTCGCTAGTCCATCCAAATGATATACGACACTACATATCTACTAACTGAAAGGATTTGACGATGGCAGCGAAATGTCAATGACACAGCCACCGCTGAAGTTTTACCTACACGTGTGCCAACAATTTTGACAGTTGGATAAATAATCCCTCGGAAAATCAGAATATTTTTAATCTTTGGGAATAAATAATTGAAACATCGATGTCTTTATGCCATTTTTTTATTATTTTTTTTTTTAATACGGCTGCGTTTCCACATCAGATTCGGAATTAATCTAACAAGGAACTCCTAATTTCTATTTTAAAAGTTGCCGCAGGAAAATGCTAAGTTTTAATTGAAAAACATTTTGGCGCTGGCGGAAACACAACATTTCCTCATCGATCAAACCTTAACTCATTAGACTTTCTCATTCGAACTCGCAAAAATGAGTCAGCATTGAGTTAATTTTTATTCAGAATATGTAAAGAGTGTAGATATTAACTACACCGCTTCTGTCACCAGCACTCGCCCTAGCTACACTCGCGTACTGTGTAGAATGTTAGTGAAAATGAAAAAAACCAGGAATTATTATACACTCTATTTTTATAAACATACAGTTTACACGGACAATATCGAGGCTGAAATTTGCGAAATTTCAAGAATATCTTAAGAATATCTTGAAAAGAATTTTTTTTGTGTGTGTTGAAAATTTGTAAATACAATTCAACTATACATGTATGTTTTCAACTAAACCAAAAAAAATTCTGCCTTTCTCTAAACAGCAAAACTAGGCAAAAATCAACAAAAACAGCATTAGCCCTTTGTTCTATGCTAATGATATTTCTGCAAGAAGTAGTGTGTCTCTTATCAGGCTTTAATGCCTGCAGTCTGGCTCCATAATTACTTAAACGGCATAAACGTCAAACCGAAAATAATTTAAAAAGCTAATAATATTCACAAGAAAATGTTAAGCCCAAAGTCGGCAGAAAAATAAGAATAATCAGCCTGCCAGGGAAAAAAACAATATTTCATCTTGAGTCATTCGCAAACATTAAGACATCGAGAGCTCTGCAAGGCGTCGCACTAGTTTGCTGGAGAGATAGGTAGACGACAATAGAAACGAATCGTTTGGGATAAATGGCCACAAATGTGACGAGTTTAATTGAAACTAAGGTTACAAACAAAGATTAAAATCTCTTCAGGAAAGGTGGGGTTAAAACTTTTGCCACCAGTAAAAACTAAAGTAAAATACTACATTAGATATGTTGACAGTCTGCGGGTCGGTGACCGGGGCGGTGGAGGGAAAAAGAACAAATAAGTCTGAACGCTAAAAAGAAGAAAAGTTCTTCTTGCGATGATGGCAATAGTAGTAAGGGGCCGCGTGTACGAGATAGCCAACCTTTTGTACTTAACTTTGACACGCGCCCATTTTTCATTGGACAGGAGACTTCCATTGTTACCAGATTAGAGCAAAACCTGCAAACTGATAAGGCATAGGACATGCCTCGCGATAAAATAAGATTATACTTTCTTTTATTGGCATAATGTTCGTTTTCTTTTTTTTTTTTTTTAAAGTGAATGATTCAAGTTTTTAAACCACGTGGACTAATCTATATTTCATTCAATATAACTGGGTGCCTTGATCAATAAGGCTTGATAGTGACTTTTATTTTACGCCAATAAGTCTTTGTACTCCTCATTGTTTTCACTGTGGTGTTGCCTATTAAGTATGTCTGAGCCGGTTTCGCTGAAAATTGCAGCAAGAGGTACCAGTATAACGTAAGTCTAGTCCTGGTGTCTGTCTTGAAATTCCTGTTATGTGGACAGTGACCTCTTTTACTCCCTTGCGGTGACCATGAATTTGAACTTTGTCAATCATGGCAACAGTATAATACAGTAATGCATGCATGCCCTGCAAGTTAATAAATTCTGTTCATTTTGTGTCAAGCACACGTCATGGTTATTTTAAGGATCGGTTAACTCCAGTAATTCAATTACCTTACAGAGGTTCATAAATGGATTAGGCTTTCGCTTAAGTCACTTATTTAGCCCTAACTAGGAGCATTCTATGATTAACACTGATTGTTAATCCATTTCATTTGATAGCGCTATTGTTGACTAGAGCAAGACACTCAGAAGAATAAGCGAGTAAATGGGTTGTGACCAGTGAGAACAAGAAGAGAAAAACAATGAAAAGGATTAAGTGAAACAAAATGGCGTGATCCTCTTTGGAATTCCGTAGTTTCTCTTTTGTCAGACTTTTAACGCCAGACTGTATGAAGATGAACGTTGCAAAAGATAAGGTGACATTTCCTAAAACTAATATGGACGTGCGTGAACATTTTATCAAATCATCTCTCCTTTGTACGTAATGCACCACAAGAACAGCTATATCTGGATGTTCCGTTCATTCGGTTAAGGACTGTGCAGTGATTGTAAGGAGGCGTGGGTTGCACGTTGAGTTCTTAGATTAATACTGAGAGCAATGCTGAGAAATGGCTGTTTAATGGCATACTTGTGGGTGTGCACTTACTGAGAGTTGTAAGTCCACTTTCACTAACATGATTAATGTATTTGTCTTGGAAAAGATAACTTCCACCCACACTTTGAGAGCGCAACTTTACTTCCAGCCCACCACCTCTTGTGTAGTGTTTTACTATCATGCCCCCACCCCTGTCCCGTTCTGACTCCATTCTTCCTATTCTGCTGATTATTGTACAGTACATTCCTTTTATGTGTTCGCCTAACTGCGCGTGTGTAGATTACGAATTATTGCCTTTTCGTGCCGTTTTCAAGACGTGCTGTCTGATGTCATACAATGAAAAATTGTTATTGAATACTCATTCGTGAAATAAAGTAAATAAACGACATATTTAATTAAGTAGGAAGTAATTTGCATCTTGATAAAATGCAGCAAAAAGCCGACACATCAGCAACACGCTTGTGGCTACTGAATGACGGAGTGTCGTCTAAGGCAACCTATCATCTAATATATTTCCTCTTTGAAATGTCTACTGTTATCCAGCTGGGCGATTATTTTGTACGGTCTTTACTGAAATGAAGTAATTTGAGTACGCGTTTTAATATGCAGATTGGGTGTCACTTAAATGAAGGCTACATAACAGTCAGAACAACATATTTCTTTTGTGTGTTTGAAAGGCCATAAGGGATCCAGTTTGATTTCAGCTTTCTTTCGCATTTTCTAACAAAAGTCTAACATAATGGGAAAGCAGCGACAAGTCAAATTGCAAGCATATCAACACCTTATGGGTTCCACTCAGAATATTTGCCGGATTTCGACAATGGCCGTCTCTGAGAGATTGCCTTCAATAATCTAAGCAATTTCTGGGTTACTTTTTACGCCATTGACTGTTTGATTTAGTCACTAAGAAGTGATGCAACATGTTCCCGGAGTAATGTCATGGAAAATGTCTGCTTAACTAAGGTTTCTGTTTTCGTCAAAGTATCTTCCTGAATTTTCCTTTTGTTTCAGTTTGGTGAATCGTACGGCAGTGGAGCCTGAAAAACAGTTTTTCTTGTTCATAAAAGAGTCCAAACTGATGTATCTTACGTTAACAGAGCCGTATGTTAGGTTTTGTGTTTGGACATCTCTAAATGTCGAGCTAAAAAAAGAGTGCTTATAGTGGACACAAACTTTTCCGGGTTTGTTTTCTTCTTTCTTCGTTTTTTCAACTTCAGCCTCCAAATCAAGATTCTTCTCCGATGTTGTTTAATACTAGATAAAAACGATTCGAACGATATCAAAAATTGTTGAAAAACACAATCGAAAATTACTAGTATGGTTGGTTAACGTTCTCTGTTTGACAGAGACAAAGCAAAACGGGTAGTGTTCTCGAGTTAATAACCCTAGGGCGTCCGCCTGTTATTGTCCAAATTACAACATAACTAAAGGATAAATTTTAATCGTATCCTTAAGTTAAAATTCATTATTTTTTCGATGGGTATAACTGGAAAAAGCGCTTCACGAACACTTCCTGCATCAAAATCTTACACTTTAATTGGTTAGATTTATAATGAAAATAATTTTAAAACGTGATATTAAAAGAAACTTCTTCGATTTAACAGCTCGTTACGTAAGCGTCGAATCAATATTTGTAAAGATTTCATCTTCATTGTAGATTTTGAGCGCATCAAACACAGGCTAGTTTTGCCAGATAAGACTTCATAAATAACCCTCAAATAACCCGTAAAACAATGATAGAGTTCATTTCGATTTTAAAAATCTTGATACGATTTTCGTCATTGTTATTTCAGTGCGGAACGTTTCAATACATTATCGATTCGTGCTTAAATAATATGGAAATATGTCGTTAAAGTTACTAGCAAGACGAGGTTTTAAAAAGGAAAAAGAGAATTAAAATTCACAGCAGGTCAACCTTCAAATACGTACCGAGGAAATAAGACGTCGAAATAAAAGATTTCATTTCCACTTCAGGGCAAAAGATTAAGAGGCAATCGAAACAATTAGTTAATTTTAGAACCATTGTATAGTTTCTTTTATTCAGATTAATTTTTCGTTTCCTTCGAAACGTTTTTAATTAGCTCAATACAGCAATAGAATACACCAAGGTTCATCGACTTAGTTTGTTGCAGACAAAACAACTTCTTCAAGGAAGCCTGTTGTTCTCGAGAAATAAATATGTTGATTAAAATAGTTCGCTATGAATATTTTGATTATATTTTAACTTAATGGGGTCTTTTGTCGTTAAAATAAAAGATACTATAACCACAATTCCTTCAACGTATGTCATTTGTAATATTAAATGGTTTTACTTGTCACTAATATTATAATACGCTGAACAGAAATCACAGGTATTCTTTTGTTACAGATTTATAGTTTGAGCATTTTTTTTTTTTTTTTTCGCGTGCTTCAGTATTTTTTACGATTAGTTTGATTAGTTTGCAGCTGGCAATCTAGCTTTGTTTCACATGGACCGTTCGGGGACAAGTTCCTGTAAAAATTACCTTTTGACGAGATAATTTTTATTCATGATACCTAATTTATGCTTTAGTGAACACCATGAGACTTCTGTTCACAAATTTCCTCTCTGAATTAAGGCTTCTTCATTGTTAGCTTCATTTCTTTTGCACCACAAACCTGGAGGGCAAACGTCTGACACCCTAACATTGGCCTCTACTTCTCTTTTTAAAGCGCACCAAAGACCGGTGGGACAGTTTAGTCTTTTGGCCTTCCTCTGTTCTACGAAGATATCGGCATCTCTCGGCACACTTCGCTTGCACCATAAGCCAGGAGGACATTGCCCTAAGGTCTCTGTATTCTCATAACCTTCTTGTCTTTTAGTAGAACATCGTAAACCGTTTGGACAGTTGTCTGCGACGTCTTTCAGTTCCATGTCCTCGCCATCGCTAACAATGGTATTTTTCTTACACCATAATCCTGGTGGACATTGTTCTAATGTTTCTGAGTTCTCATATCCCGCTTCTCTCTTGGAGGTGCACCACAAACCAGTTGGACATTCTTCAAATTTAGAGATATCTGTTTCTTGAAGTGCGATATGGTCGTCTTCACGTTTCGCTTTTCTTTTACACCACTGACCCGTTGGACATTGGTTTACGGTTTCAGAATTCTCGTATCCTTCTTCCCTTTTCATGCTACACCATAAACCAGTAGGGCATTGATATTCTTCTCTTTCCTTGTTTTCTCGTTTTGTAAAGGAGCGTGGGCGCGTCTGGATTCTATTTCGCTTACACCACAAACCAGGAGGGCAATCTTCTAAAGTGTCGGAACTTTCAAAACCAAGTTCTCGTTTCGGGGAGCACCATAGTCCAATCGGACAGTTTTCGTTGCCTTCATCTAATTCATTTTCTTGGGGCAACTTGGTAGATAAGTCGTCGTTTTTGCGTTCACTGTTTCCGCAATTAAAACCTGGCTGACAGACTATATTCGCTCTCTTCGGATCATTACGTTTCTTCACACAACGAAGACCAGACGGACACTGATAAGGGAATTTTCTGGTTGTCATCTCAGCTCTTTTTCTCTCACATGTGGGATCCCCAGCAGGACAGAGAGACGTTCGAGCCAAAACCTCAAGAGTGCGTTTAAAACCAGCCAACTGCGTCTCTCGTGCAACGTTCGTAATAAGTCTTTCGTTCTTAGCTTTCCTTCCCTGTCTTAAAATTTTAGTGTTAATTTTGTATTCACAATTCATGCTTCTAGCGCATGGCTTCAGATTATCTATGCTTACATCCGTCTCACCGTCACACGCTTCACCGTCTTTACACTTCCTATCCGGTTGAATCGTCTTTGACCTTCCATCAGAGTGGCGCAGTTTGCGAGAGAGTTCCTCCAAAACACCGGTGGATCGCGTCAGGGAATCTCTTTGGATACCAATTTCCGCTTTTTCTACCAGTCGTGCCTCGTTAATTTGACAACTGAGTAGAAATAACAGAAGAACTCTGAAGACGAACACTGCCATCGTGTCGGCGTAAAAGGTTCTAGCCTCTCTGAAACTTTTGTCCTTTTAACGATGAAAGTCCAACCAAATCGACGCGACGCGTTCTCTCGATAGGGTTTCGAGGACGTAACTAACAGTTAGAGGTCTAAAATGTCTTCTTTTATACCTAAAGCATTCCGGAAAACACCAAACTGTTTACCTGTTTTTCACCTGTTCCCTGATTGTGCCACGTTTCCTATTGCCCACGAATAGTGCCAGTTTTGATGGAACCAACCCGTAATCGGCTTTCCTTTGAAAAAACAAATATAGCTAATCTTGAATTCAGCTCTTAGTCTTTGCAATTTTAGAAAACCCGCAAATGATTGAGGTTAAGATTTTCAACGCTTAATAAGATAACAAAGAACAATGACATATCTTATTTTTCTATACAGCAAATTTGTCCTACTCGTTAGAACCACGTGCATTAAAAAGCTTGTTGGGTGGTAACTTCTTGTAAGGCAATGAAGTTTTTTTGTGTGCTTAACGCGTGCAGACGTTAAATTTTGTTTGCTTTTAGAATTTTTTGAGGTTTAATGTGTTATTCTTTTCAATCAACTCCAAATTTGCGTTAGAATCAAAGACGTAAAACTGATTACATTACAAGGCAAATGTTTGTTCAGTTTTTAACCGAGAAAAATCTTGCAGTTTTGAAGGAATTTGAATATTTCTGCTTTATTTGATTAACTAGTTTAGTCAAGTTTTGCATGCTGGCAAAATCACGCAATTTAGCTCGGGAAATCTCGCCTTATCTCTGTGTCCACCCGCATCATTTAGCGCAACCATTAATAAAGTGGTTCTAATTATTTCTCACTAATAGATTATTATTTTTTTTGACGTACATTCATAAAGGAGCTAATAGCGTTCGCTTATTAGAACTTTACTTAATTAAACTTTAAAACTCAGTCCTCTAGATTTGCTGTGAAGGGAAAAGGAAACACGAAATAGATAAGACTTTTTTGATAATTTGCTCATTGTAGGTAAGAAGGATGTGAATGGCTTCTTTCCTGATATGGACTTGTAGGACACAAGAGAGGAAGGAAGGAAGCAACGCAACAACTCCTTTCGGAAGATAGCTCTTGAGACAGTTTATTTTTATAAGTTGAATTCAATTTTCTTTGTAGCAGTTGAAAAGTTTTGGCAGGTGCAGCGAATTTTTGGTTTGTATTCAGCTTGATACAAAGACGCGGATTTCCCTTCCCATAGAACATAATTAAGTGTTTTAATTAGTCCGAGAAACAGGAACAACAAATCTACGTTCGCCTGCGACATCGTTTCTTTTAGGGTTCTGTTTGGTGATAATCAGTTTAAAAATGATGATAATCGTTTGGATGCACGATTTTAACAACTGCAAAAAAATAGCTTTTTTGTTTGAGCCAAATAATTTCTCTTTCGGTGGTCCTGACAGAACAGCTGTTGCTCGTGTATTAAGCGGGAAGTTAATAAGGACTGGCTTTGTTTTTGTCAACTTCAGTGGATTTTCTAAGATCAGCCTAAAAGGAGAGATTATGGGGTTGTTAAACTTTGAATAAATTTACACAGGCGCCAAGAAGATTAAATAACGAGTAATTAGGTTGTTACCGAAAAAAGATTGTTAAAGCTTTTTGCCTTGTTAACGAAAGTGTTTATTCTGTTTTTACGTCTTTTGTAACTTGCTGTCGCGCGTGTAACAAATATATCGCACCACGGTGTCTCCGTTTCCTTTCGTATCTTTCTTTCTAGAGACCTATCTCAAGGGCTCTTTAAGTGTTTTATAAGTTCCATTGTGTTAAAATGACAGGCACTAAACAACCTAAAAACGAACTAATGCGCCGAGTATCAGGATATCGAGATAGCGACGCCTCGTCCGGGAAATTCAGAAGAAAAACTTTGAAAATGTACATCAAGGTTTTGTTTTATTGTTGTTATATCTTTTCAGTGACGATAGACGAAATTGCAAGGAGCAACTCGAACACAGTCGATTCCAAACAATTTATTTTTGTTTTGCAAAATTAGTGTACGGATTTTGGAGCCGACCTCGCTGAGACAAAGACAGAGAGGGAAAAATTCTCGTTTCACGGTTGGTTTCCCGCTGCCTTTAGAAAATTTCTATAGCTTAAAGGTGCTACTCTATGTAGTATTATTTCCATGTGAATAGCTCTGCCTTAGTAACGAAAACTCAAAAGACAGCGAATTGTCACCTGTTTTTTGCCTCGTCGAATAGACTTGAAAACGGAGCCACCTTGATTCTTGACGGGTAGGCAACACGCGTCAAAAATAACAGTATTTGAACAGGAATCCGATGGCAAATAATTTTCATGAAAATTGAATATTTAACTTTAAAATTTATGAATACAAAATTAAAATACAAGGGATGTAGTTGTGCTATAAGGCGTGCAGTCGCGTTTTTATATTTTCCACACATTTGTCTACAAAATTTTTCGCGGCTTTACAAATTCGCGGAAAGAAAATGATAGACAAATGTGTGGAAAATTGACGATTAGACAGACGCGGGTACACCCCTCAAATCTGGCGAATGCAATCCTTTGCCTAGTATTTTCATTTTTCTATTCGTAAATTGGTCAAAATTGCATTTATCAAGAAAATTATTTGCCACCGTACTTGCCTACAAGTCAGGATGGCATACACACTACCTTTGTAGAACAGCTGCTCCTAAAAATGAGGTTTTTCTTTTATCAAGATTCGTTAGCAACTTCCAAGAGAGATAAATTAAACGTCATTGAGTTGCAGACAGGAAGTCAAATAAACGGACCTAAGGGTTTCAGTTAAGGTAATTCGACTGAATATGTCTTCCACCTAATTTTAGCGTGATTCAGCTGTTCCGTGAGAAAGATTCCTTGAAAACTCTGCCGAACGTTTCACGTTGTCATGATAAAGTGGAAACCACATCAATGGAAGCAAAGTTCAATTTCATTTGAAGAATACTTTGGCTTGAATTTAGTTCGAGTTTGGAAGAGTCTGAGATGAATTAGAAGGAACGTAGTCCTTTTCATCTACTATAATTAAAGCCCTGTAAACGGCGTCTTCTAATTAATTAAAACATCTTGCATTGTTCACAACTTTTAAAAAGAAACTCGTCTATCTCGGTCACAATTTCAAAACCTAAACATCATTCCAAAAAAGTTACTCTATGCCAGCCGGTATAAAAAAAGATGCCAGCTTTAAAGGAAGTATATGGAATGAAATGACCATGGGTCTGCTATTATACTATTAGTATTCAATCCGAGTTTTTTGGGGGGCTTTCTTTGAACTTTGGGTGCAATATCTGTATTTTGTTCTCTTTCACACCTTTCGTTTTCACTAGAAGCTTACAGGAAAGTTGCTCCTGTGCACATTTCTCTTCTCTTTAAAATTTTTTACACTTTTAAAATAATTATGGTTTCAATTCTTTTTAAAACAGCAAAACAGAGCCAGCTTAACAACAAATACAACCGGTGCCGAATTCAGCCACATCGCTCCCTTGAGGAGAGAGTAAAATAAGTTATCTGCTGCGCTAAAAGGTTCAAAGGGTATTATTTGGAAGGTTATCGATAATTATAACCATTAACACGCAGATCTCGGATAAAGACGCATTCTCAGGAACAATTAGACAGAATGCGTTGTCACTGTAGAAAGTGCTGGCGTGAAAGTCTACTTCATTCGATCGTTATATCAGTGTTCATTAAAAACTTGACTGAATTGTCATTACAGAGGAGGTGTGGAATACACGTGGGTGTAAAACTCAACTTCCGTTTGAAAAAATGTCATGATTTGTATCTATTAGTACAAATTACAAAGACAACGGTGACATGGAAGAAATGTCCTAACTTTTTTATTCAAATAGTTTATCCTAATCAATTTAATATCTCAGCCGTAAATTTAAAAAGAGAGAAACAAATACCAGAATACATTCAGGTCTTTTACGTTCCTTAATCTTCTTTACCTCATCACTGCTAATCTCGATCATTCCTCTTAACTTCAATGCAGTGAATGTCGTCCTCTGAAGCTGCAACTCGACCAAAATAAACGGGCGAAATATTTTATAATTCGTCTCAAGATAATGGCGTGCTTACTTCAGTAGCCGGAGCAAAAACTTTTAGCAGAACCAGTCTTATACTGAATGAAAACTGAAATTCCACTTCGCTTATCTCTGCGCATTTTTAAGCTTGAAGGACCTTTGTAGAAATTCAGTTAATTTATGCCGTTTACAGAGCATATGACCACGCCTTTTTGTCTCCCGATGGTCTTCTCGACTATTACTTTTGGTTTCAATATTTTGGATGCCAACATCGAATTCCCTGGGAAATTAATCCTAGTCCCTTCCTTAATATTCAAAATTTATTCTGTTGATGAAATTCGGTTGAACCTAACGAAGTATTCCAGCTTCATGCCCTTAAAATCTTTTATCGTTTTATTCTTACTCAGAAAATGTCATTTTCTGAGTATAGGTAAGACATTGAACTTCACTCTTTGGCTCACTGCTTCCTCCAGTCCTTCGATTCTTGTTTACTTCTTAGAGAATCCGCTGACCAGTGCATAAAGCGTTTGCAGTCGCCTGCATGCGTGCCAAAGTCAATATGGTTGTTTAATATTGGCAGGAGCCATAATCAGGATATGGGACAATTTTTCTATTTTTAGAACAAATTGCGCCATCCTGACGTCATATATCCGCGCGGATCCACGCACATGTCGGGGCTCCCGCGTGGATGTTGTCACGTTGCGTGATCAAATGGTGAGAGTTGAGAGATTCTCTTGCGTATTTTTCACAGCGATGGCAGGGAATAAGGCAGGGACTAAGAACCAGGGCGCTTATATGTAGTTTTATGCTCTGAGCCAACGGAAAAGGTGGGTTCTTCAGGGTCGAAAGCAAGTCTTCAATCTCGCGCTGGGAATGAATAAGAAGATCTGCTCGCGCTAGTTGTAAACTTACGCGCATGCTTTAATTTTGCGTTTGTTCTGACTTAAGAATATAGCAAGAAAACTCTCTACTCTGGTATTGAGTTAATTTGTAAGTTTCTCAGACAATGCTTAATCATAACCGAAACCTGTTTTGATGGTTTCTTATTGTTTATGCTTGTTTGGCGAGTTTGCAAAAGTTTTTGAAAGGAAAGTCTGACGCGTGCAAGTAGTCATTTACATAGTGCAGCTCGTGCACTTTCAAGACCGAGTCGGTGTTTTCAATTGACAAAGATTTGTTTCGTTATCTTTTGTGCTGAGATGCTGCAACAAATTTCACGAACGCAAAAAGGCTACTAACATCATGTGTGTTTCTTCAACATAGTGAAATTTTCCACTGCGAAAATGAAAATAGACAAGGAGTTTTGATAACTCGATCAACAAAATCGAAATCGTTATTCGAAGTTGATTAAAGAAAGCGTCATCGTAACTTTGCTGATTATTTCTGCTTCATTCACATGTTTTCAGCTTAGCTTTTAATATGCTCTCAAAGATTAAACAAATTTAAAAACTATAGAGTTATTGTTTGAATTCGATGTACGTTTTCACACGAAAGTGCGGCGAAAGTACAATTTGTCTTGTTTACTGACTGTTCAAAACAGGCATCGGCGGGCGCTCTCATTCATCGACAACAGACAATTTACTGGATTTTTACACAAATAAAACTGAGCAGTATCTACAGACGTAAAGTTATTGTGTCTTGATGAAAAATCAAGCGTTACTTACAATTCAGGCGAAACTCAAACTAGCAATTATTTTGTTTTACTTTTCGGTCGCGATAGACAAGCGTGTGGCAAGAGGAGCTAAGAAACTATGAAGTCCTGAAACTCTGCTACATCTAAATACATCCAGCTAGTTTTTTGCTGTGTCATGGAAAAGCTGTTAATCTTAAACATATGTGAAATTTAAAGCGGAGTAATGTACAGCTCATGTAAAAGAAGCATCGGAACACAAATTCGACACTGTCTTACTTCACTCAAACTGGAGCAGCTCACGACGAAAATACTTATGCAAAATTCCAACAGAGGTGAATACCTTGAGTGGGCTAAAAACATGAAAAATTTCGGGAATTTCGGACGCAATTTCCCCCGCGCGACATCCGCAAAAATCCTCGCAGCATGTACGCGCGTGTGCTGCAGGCGATGGCGCAATTTGTTCTAAAAATAGGAAAATTGTCCTATATCATGGGGACAGCCCCAGTACTAGAAATGGCGCGCGCTTACGTACGGTCTCCGTCCCCGATTATGGCTCCTGATATTGGTGAAGTTTCTTTTTGTGCCCGTTGAGACGATCGAAAGTATGTAAGTGTGTTTTTTAAAAAACTTTAAGCTATCAGTTGTCAACCAGTTCAGTGGAAGTTGAAGACCGAGTGTCGTTGAGTAAACAGGTCTGATAGGCTGATCATATTGGTTGACTGCACTGTGACACAGGTTACAAATATTCCGTTGTAAGGAAACATTGTCGTGGCTTTTTCTTCGTAAGCCTAGTGATAACTCAGGGCGTGAGAAAATGTTTTTGTGGGGGTAACGACTACATATTTTGATTTTGAAATCGAAAAATTAAGTTACACTTTAATGTTAGCTTCCAGTGATTTTTTTTTTTTTTTAAATAAGAAACATACCCAATTCAAGACCAGAGTGCAAAATCCATACCCCATTTATAACCAAAATAACCAAAATCGATACCCTATTTATGACCTAAACGGATGAAAAACCCTACCCTTTGGGGCCGCACTTACCTATATAGCCCATATAAGGGAGTACCCCCCCCCCCCTGGCGTAGGAGTCCGTGTAGGCCTGTCACCCAATTTAACACATGTTGTTTTTTCTCGCGTCTGACGTCACGTAGCTTAAAGCAACCAATCAGCAAAAACCGTTCGCCAGACGGTTGGAGGAGCATAAACAATGGTGTGACTACAGGCGGATTTTTTTCGTCTCGCGCTCCGCGTTCGTGTATCGCGTTTTGTGCTTTCTGCCCGCTAATCCGCCTGTTTTGCAGGCTACGGGCGACCGGTGACTGTACAACGTTCGATGTTTTATATGGAGCCTGAATGAGCAATTGCCAGATTCAAACGAGCTCGGTGCAATTCCCTCAACCCTCTTTCACAATTCATTTTCTGAGTTCAGTGGCTTATAGCCACTTTGATTTATACTTTGAGTTACATTTCATTCCTGTAAACTCTGTAAATAGTGCACAACATAGTTAATACAGGGGAATGGTTATGAAACCCGGCAAACATCAAAGGAGCAAACAAAGATGCCAAGATTTATGTAGGAAGGTCCACGACCGTGCACAATCTTTTGTTTTGCGCTAGTTACGTAACCAAAACGTTTCTATTAGTTAATTCCTAGGTCAGCGGTAAACAACCCCTTTTTTGTGCGCGGTAAAGGCCAAAAAAGAGAACAAAAACATACAACAAAGAACTTTGTCGAGTTTCATAACCACTCTCCTCCATTAACTATGTGCACAATAAAGAAGTTGAGTTGAGTTGATTAATTACAGGGGAGGATCCAGGATTTTTCTTAGGATGGGGTGCACCACTAGTGAATGGCGTAACTGACTGATGAGGTAAACAAATTTTAAAAGCGAATACGAAGAAGAAGGCTTCATCTTAGGAAGGGTGCGCACCCTCTCTCTAGATCCGCCCCTGATTTGTAAAAATGATTCCGCAGCAGTGAAGAAACGTTGTAAAATGTAAGCTGTTCGAAGAAACTTGTCTCTGCGAGAAAAAGTTGTCAGTCTGCGTTAAGAGTGGTATGATTTGTTTTGTGATGAGCTTATGATGAGCACTGTTTCAATTAAACCTGTAAACTCGATTGCTATATTGCAATGACAGCGAATATTTACATACTCACAACTGGGCCAGTTGATTGTAGTGGACTCGGTTAGAGAAACGTGGAAGTAATTAACTAGTATAAGCTATGTTCTTCATTTTTAAAGGTAAAATAAGGGAACTGCTTGTTTTCTAGCAACTTAGGTTGAGTTTCTGATGAGTGTTTAAAGTGTCCATAACCTATTTTTTCCTTCACTTTCTCAACTGAATTTACACGCCACCCAAAGGAGTTTTGCGAGAAAAAAAATCGATTTGACTTCGTCCTCTCTTGTTCGAACAAATTAGACATCTAAAAGTAGTTTCCGCTATTTTGGCTTACCATTCGCCTCAATCTTCTCTTAATTCTTATCCGTAACGAAGGAACTGTGAATTAGTTAAGGAACGCGTGACTTAAGACTGCGATTCGAGAGACATATGTTCGAGTTTGGCGACAAAATGCTTGAAAGAAACGTTGCAACAACATTAACATGATGAGACAAGCACCAGTTCCCTTTGTTTTGTAAACACAACTAATCAACGTTGTGGGTGTGCCGCAAAAAATACAGGTGACTTCAAAAATTGTTAAAAAATCACGTTTCAGTTCAAATCACAATATTTTTTCTCCGAACGTTTTTAAGTGATGTGTTGATTCAAGTGTGAAAGCACAAAAAGGGCAATGGGGAGTTCAAAGAGAGTCAATCGGAAGGTTTCTGTTCATGTCATGAAAGTAGCTTATGCGATTAAGAATAAATTCCACTTGCACATCAGACGATAAAAAAAGATAATCGCGCATACACAATTCATAACACCTCGAGCTCATTAAAATTACTTTATTCCATTATTTTAAATATCCATTTTCAATTAGTTGGATCGTGTCCAAATATGTCAGCATAATTTTATTTCGAGTTTATCCTAACTAGCGTTGAATGCAATTCTTCGGAAAGCGTCGTTCAAGCTAGATTATTTTTTTTTCTGGCTCGTCAATTTTTCAGTGCTTTTATCATTTTGGAGATTGTTCGCTTCTTTCCACACCACAAGCCAGGCGGGCATCGCTTTTCAAAAGCTTCTAATGGCGAACTCTCGGCTTTTTCTTCGTCTTCAGCCGCGATTTCCTCAGTAATGGCTCTCTTTTTACCGCACCACAGGCCAGGTGGGCAACGTTTTTCAAAGACATCCATTAGCGGGCCTTGCTTTTTGGGTCCTTTAGCCTCAGACTTCATACTTGAGGATTCTTCGGGGTCGTCTTTCATTGTGGAATCATCGCTTTTCTCTTTAGCCTCTGGAGCTTCTCGTTTCTTTCCACACCATAATCCAGGAGGACAGCGCTTCTCAAACGCCTTCATCAATGAATGGTCGGGATCCTCTTCGGTTTGTGCAGCATTGATAGATTTTTGATTGGACAACTCTCGCTTTCCACACCACAGTCCAGGTGGACATCGCTTCTCGAACTGGTCGGCCACTTTGTTTGCTTCAGCTGCTTCAGTCGCTTTGTTTTCGCTTACTTGTCTTTTCTTTCCACACCATAGACCAGGAGGGCATCGCTTTTCAAACGTTTTCATCATGTTTTCCTCTGATAAGCCACGTTTTTTCCCACACCACAGACCTGGAGGGCAACGCTTCTCAAATGTATCCAATACCGTTTCGCTGTTCTGGTCCGCTGCGATTGATATTTCTTCGGGTACGTTTCGTTTCTTTCCACACCAGAGACCAGGGGGGCAACGTTTTTCAAATGTACTAGCCAAATTTTCCTTGTCCTCCTCGATCGGGGTGTTAGGTTTTGCTGCTGATTTACTTCCAGAAAAGCTTCGCTTCTTACCACACCACAAACCTGGAGGGCAACGTTTCTCGAAAGCATCTACTTCGGCATGTTGGTCTTCATCGTCGGATACCATCGCCTGTTCCTCGGGAATTCCACGTTTCTTCCCACACCATAGTCCAGGTGGACATCGCTTCTCGAACGTTTCTACAAATTCTGAAGACGGCGCACTTAAATCAGCTGTCAACATCTCCATGGAGACATATGGAACATAAAGAATGCAAAGTAGAAGACCAGCAAACATCTTCATCTGAAAAGTAAAGAAAACATAGCTTATCAGACTGTTAAAGAAAGAGAACCATAATCTAAGATCTGTTTCTGAAAACGATAACCTATTTTAGCCCCAGTGGTTTTAGGGTAAATGAAGAAAAATACGTAAAACAATAGCACGGCATATTAGAACGCTACTGAATGCAGTGCACATATTGATTTGAATATTTTGCCGGCTTTATATCGTAACGCCGCAAACTATAGTGGGAATGACTGTAAGCAAAAAGATCATTCTCGAGATCGCGAGAGAGAATATCAACAACAAAACTGCCATAGCATGAAAATATAACTTCGACTTTTTAGTATTATTTTGGTACATTTCACCATACTGCACATCTGTCAGTATATTTGCTGTCATTATGCTAAAAATATGATCAGAAATCTCATTGCAATTCATTGGAAAGGAAACGGATAAAAGTTATTTCTGTGTATTCCATTTCCAATAGACCATGGTTTGAGGTTTTAATGAGGAATCCACCAGAAGTTCGAGTTATAGGTGGAAAAAAAACTTTGTCTATACCAAGATTATTTACACCGTATTGCAAACTCTTTTCTTTCCGAAATACTGAAATGCTGAAATTTTCACAATTTGTATCAAATGTAAATTTCAGAAATGAATGGTTATTAAAGCGCGAGAATTTCTGTTAGAAAGAACGATCCAAGACTTAAAGGCATCTTCCCCTTCAAACTACGATCACCTTTGAGCCATAATATTGTGTTCGAATTAAAGGAGTTCTTAAAATGAAAAATAATAAAAAAAAAAAATGACTGACGAAACTTTTTTTTCGGGCCTAATAAAGAGTGGCTGTAACAACGAATTGGACGTTTGTATATGTATTGGTGTGGTTGTGAGTTGGGGTTCAATTGTATTACATGTAAAAATTGATTTAAAGGCCTGTACTTGGTTAACTGATAGCTATTGTCGGAAACAGGCTTGGATAAGTTTAACTTATAGCTGGAAATTTTCAATTACATGTTAACGTAAATGGTAGGACTTTACCTGATAAAATTCCTGCAAAGTTACTTGTGATAGACCACCTTTGTTTAGACTTATGGGTGCCCGAGGATCTCATAACAAGGCAAGAGTTTATTTTCATAATAACGACCGTGTTGAGATGTTTCCAAACAGTAAAGTGCTACGGAGGCTGAACGTTTTTTTTTTTTTTAATTAAAGCTCCGGTCCAAAAAGTGCGCAAAAAAATAAACAATTGCCTGAGAGTCAAGGTGGGCAGTTACAAAAGTTTTGATGCATCAAAAATTGTAGGTTTGACTATTTCCTATTTTTACACAATAGTACTTTATGGAGGAAAATAATTCTCAGAAAACAATTTCTGCAATCATTTCCCATTAAAATCGTCAGAGGTCTTTCCGAAGGTTTCCAAAAATCGCTTGAATGTTTCGGCGGATTTTACGAGATCGTTGGAAGAATGACGAGCTTCAAACGAGTCAATATAAGCCCCAAGGTATCAATGAGAACCCTGCACCCCTATCATAACCTTGTGATTAAGTTTATAATGAGAGAAACTTTGATGAAGAACGCAGTCCGGCCCCTTTCCTAGTAAAATTATACTGGTTACCTAGTAATATGCGAATTGAATTTAAGATTCTTCCACTTGTTTCAAGGCAAGGCTCCTTTGTTTGTTAGAAATCTCCTTAAACCTAAGCTATGTACCTTAAGTGACTTTAACATGAGAGAAACAGAGATTGTTCCAAGTCCTTAAAACAAAATGCAAATCTTTACTTTTGAAGAGAGGACCTTCGCTTATACATGACAACTGCGGGCATTGAGCGCACTACTTTTGGAACTAAGATGTTTCTTTGCAAAAAAAAAAATGATCCCAGTTTAATTTTGCCAAGAGAAAGGGCCGTTCCAGTGTTCTAGCTATCTTGCAAAACTGATCAGAACGAAAATGTCAAAAATTGTTTGAAAAAAATCCCCTCGGAATGTATACATACAAAATGCAGAACTGTTTAATCAGCAGTCTGACAAGTCCGACAGTTTTACCTAAGTTAAAACTCAGTTCCTAGTTTCAATATGTTGTGAACTTCTTATTTCTCTTTCTTATATAAGTATACACGACAGAAAACCTTACCATTTGAGTTCTGAGACTTGGACTCTTGTTATGTAACCTTTCAAAGTGAAGTGAATTTTCGATGTTCATGCGCCTTTTTATACCTGTATTTCCTTTGAGTTTTCAATCCTATTATATTCGTCTCCCCTTCTTTTAAAATACCAAGGTAATGAGGTCAAATCTAAAGGCGCCTTAAACAAAGCCTCACTGACGCTATAGATGCCATTTGTTTTTAACTTGACAATCGCACAGGCACTACGACAGCACTGTGGGCGTCGCTGAGATCCAGCTGTGTGTGCAGGGCTCTTTTATTGAAGCCAAATTTTCCCATTCTGATTGCGTTTCTGGTAAATGCACCTTGAAAACAATAGTTTGTTTTCGTTATCTTTATCTTCAATCCTAGTTGTTGATGCGGCGACTTCCCCACACGCACGACATATTTGGTTTGCCCTAGCATTGTTGGTGTATCTCTTCTTCCTGTGTGCATTACAAGCAAGCCAGCCGGCTGGGCTTGCAGGATTGAACATTCTTCAAAGTGGAATCTAAATATCTAATTTTAAGTCCACCTAAATTCAACTAAATGCAAAATTATTTGATTGATCATTTACAGCACGTTATTTTACTACTCCTCCCTTTTTGAGACGTGAGTGTCTTACTAACGAAATTCTGAGCCCTTTTTCTCGTTTCCGTATCTAAAAAACAAAGAGTTTGACCGTTTTTATTGTAGGTATTGAAAGTACTTGATCCCTACAGGGCGTTGTTTATCGTTTGTGGCATTATGTATTTATGTGGGCTTCCCAAAGAATTGCGCTTTTCAGTACCTTCATTATAAAATCGAAAGGATTACCCAGAGATGATGTTTAATTCTTGCTTTTCAATGACGTCGAATTAAGGAATGAAAACTAACCCTGCACTTTTCAAATAAACAATTATCGTATAATATCCTGCCACTAAATTTGGAACTTTCCTTGGTCGTCTTAATTCCTCAGGTGATCAAAAGACAAAATTCAGGAAGTTTACAAGAAATACGTTCAGTTAGTGGTTTTTTCAACGGCTTGCCACTGGACATTTGGTTTCGTTTTACAGATATTTGACGCCCTATCATAAAAAAAACCCATTAATTTCCAAATTCCAATTTGACCAGAATAGAGAGCTCGCATGAAAAACAGCTAAGGCTGATGTGGCTTCCTCCCCAAATATTGTAAAATTATTGTAAATCATACATTTCCTGACCAACCCATCGTTTGCGATAGTTACCACACGCACAGAATTCTCTCCAGTGCAATTGAAGCTTTCTGATGAAACTTCAATTTGAACAACACCACAATTTTTTCTGCTAAGCATAAAAGCTAAGAACGATTTTCCAAGTATCGCCTCTGAATAAGATAATTCCGCTCATTATTCTTGCCATCTTTTCGACGCTATTGTAGTTTCTGCATGGAACGTGGACTAATTGGCGATAAATTGAATGTGAAGCACAGTAGTAAACCGGATGATCTTAAAATGATTCTTTAAAGAATCTTTTCTCTACTCCCACATAAATTTCCATTTCCGAATTAAGCTTAAGCTTGTTTTCAAACCTTATGTTTGATGGCGGCTTATTTGTAAAGCTGGTATTCTTTCTTGCCAAAGGCATTTTATATACAAATTGACATAATACTGGCCTACACGGCGTCTTAAAGGAAACTCGTGGAGTGACCATTATTACACGCGTTACTGCTCGTTAAAATTTAACAACTTAATGAATATTTTCATGTAATGCCGGTTTGATATGTCCATGTTATTCTTTATAGCATATACCACCTAAACCAGTGTACTTTTTGCGCGGTTCGATTGATTCACCGCCCAGTGAAACAAAATGGCTTCTCTTCTTTATCAGTGTAGTCAGACGCGAGTTAATCAATGTCACTCATAAAAGATTTTTAACGGTGACGGGCTTCTGTTTTTAATAAAAAGTGATCTTTTCGGAAATTTGGCTGGAGTCCTTCTCGATCCTTAACCCTCGTCATTTCAAGTGCTAGCTTTTCAGTTGCTGCCGGATGCGAGAATCTCAAGCTGTAAAGTTGACGGGAAGGTACGTGAATTCTTTTAAGAAATCGCACTTGATGGTACTTGAGATCGCACGGTTTCGCTCACATTTTTATTTTATCTGTATGTAAAGATTCTTAAAAAAAACAAACAATTTTTGGCAACCTGGAACGTACCGGTATTCATCGTTAAGGTCATGTGTTCGAATCCTGGTCAATCCTAATTGTTTTTGTTAGTTTTTATTTTCATACCGGTCTAAGCCGTGTGTGAAACTCTCTCGTGTTTTAAACTTTTTCTCCTACAATTCAACGTATTTTATTTCATATATTCGCTTCCTTTAATGACCTTTAATATGGTTTTAGTTATCGGCGACGTAATCAGTGAACTATGAGGCGCTTGATAAGACCTACTTGGCTTCACACTAGAAGCTAAGTTAGTTTCAAGTAAGCACTTGACTCAAGTGCACTTGAAAATCTCAAGTCGCACTTAACAAAACTTGGCCTCACACCTGATGACAAAGCATATTGCAAAGTATATTACTTGAAGCATTTTCGGAGTAAAATCAGTCATACATATCACAAATGCGATTGTTCGGCAGTAAAATCGTGAAGAAATGCATATAGTTGCTTTGTTGCTAAAGAGCAACGACATCTTCTGTATTTCTCTAGAATAGCTCAACAACGCGGTTTTCGGTAAAGAAATTGCCGTAGGGCTCTAGCTAACCTAGAAAATGCATTTCCCTGTGACTCGTCCAATGTTCAACAGAGTTTTTCGGGTGCAAAGAAATAACCTGGTGAAAACTTGAAACCGCAGCTGGTTTGTAATTTGCAGAAGAGCATTTGGTGTCAAATGATATGAAAAGCGATTGTTTAGGCTGTCTATGAAAATGAAATTCAAGTAAGTTGTCTGTCGGTTTGTTCATCAGAATTGTAGCAACGCTGCACATCGGTTTCAGTTGGCTTCCATTTCCTATTGATCAAGTGCGTTTTCAAGTGTGATGTCAGGACCATACTTGGCGGCGCACTTCGGCCCCTTTGATCTACGAACGTTTCCATGGTCACTAAATAAAGTTCAAGTAAGCACATTTTACCCCTTCACACTCAAAGTAGTTCTAAGTGCACTAAGATTATACTTACAATACTTACAAGCTCTAGTGTGAAGCCAAGTATTGTTTTGAAGGGGGCTGGGGAAGGGGGAGTTTGAGTTGAACAGAACCGGATAAAATACAAAGGAAACAAAAATGGATTTGAGTCAGTTACTTAATAAATGTTTTTTGTTCTCAGTGGTCTTCTTTTTTGACCCGCTTGACGTTATAACACATCACTTTATCATGCAGAAATTGTCGAAGAGAAAGCCTGTTAGCTACCCTTGCATGCCAAACTGGGTATGTGAAAGGAAATTCATTGGCGAAAGTATAAGGTTAATAGCAGACATAATGGAAATCAGTAGACAAAAGGGTCGACTCAATGCAGTGGGATTGCTTTTAAGCTCGGTCCAGAACTACGGCAGCGGATTAGTGTGTTTACAAAGATATCTCTAGTTGCGTTATAAATAACAGGCACTCCTTAAAACACTTCTATGTTGAACGCGGGGTGCCTCGAGCATTCCAACATTCAGGCTTATTTTTGAGTCTCGTTATGGCTATGGAGTTCCTTGCGCTAAGAATTAGACGCTACAAAAAATTCTACGGATTAAAATTCAGGAAAATGAGGAAATCGCACTTTCGCAGTAAGCAGATGATACATACAGCTGTTTCTTCCCACCGATTCCCTGGAGTCTGTTTTCAAGTTATTTCACTTACTCTCACTTTTTGAACTGGGTACTCAGACTGTTGTGAAAATGACCCGAGCAAAATCTTGAATGTTGTGTCTGGGTTCTATGCCTAATCTCGAAGATTCAATTCTTGAAGTAGTAAGTGTAAGTGAGTAACTTTATTTAGGCAAGTATCACAAAATTGAGCACGAGAGTTCTTTTAAATGTCATGATGTGCATAAAAAATATCAAAATATTAAAATATGATCAATGTATTATTAAAGTGCCACTATGATCAAATTCTCGATACCCATTTTTTACATTTTCTTACACAATAGGTCAGTTTCCTAGATATCTTGACAAATTTCAATCTATTACGAACATTAGAACTCAAGTTTTTTGGACATTTACGGCCGCCACTAATTATCCTTGTTCCAAGTCTTGGTTGAGAATTGGAGAAAATGGCGTCATTTTCTCAAAAATACTACAAGGGTTGAAATTATAATAACAATTAGTACAGCAATTTGCACAAAGTATAACAAAAACGTTGGCTCATACTCGTGCAATTTTCTACATTAATTGTTATTATAATTTCAACCCGTGCGGTATTTTTTAGAAAATGACATCATTTTTTTCAAATTCTCAACCAAGACTTGGAACAAGAGCACAAGAGCACCTTTAGCTACCTTTCAAAAAGTGAGAGTAAGTGAAATAAGTTGAAAATAGACTCCAGGGAATCGGTGGGAAGAAACAGCTGTATGTATCATCTGCTTACTGCGAAAGTCGGATTTCCTCATTTTCCTGTATTTTAATCCGTATAATTTTTTTTTGTAGCGTCTAATTCTTAGAGCAAGGAGCTCCATAGCCATAACGAGACTCAAAAATAAGCCTGAATGTCGGCATGCTTGAGGCACACCGCGTTCAACATAGAAGTGTCCTCAAGTGTTTTAAGGAGTGCCCATTATTTATAATGAAACTAGAGATATCTTCATGAAGACATGATTGATCATCGCAGTTAGCACACAACTTAAGCAGTTGTGAAATTAAAGGCTGAAAAAAATTCAGGCCTGAAGGGGATTCGAACCCATGACCTATGCGATACCGGTGCAGTGCTCTACCAATTGAGCTATCAAGCCATCTGGGAGCTGGTCACTTTTGCCAGTTTCTTACGATGGTCAATCCTCTGTCATTTATTTTCCAACTGCACGGAAGCAACCTCTCCTTGGTCTAAATTCCAAAAGTGTGTTTTTAATCTTAAGCAACGCCAATTTAGTTCTCTCAGTTCTCTCACTTTCTTACATGCTGTCTAGCTGTCAACCATCTTATATGTTAGACAAATATTTTCTTACTGTTAACGCATTAAACAATAATAGATCCAAGTTGATAACTTCTTCTTACTGACACAAGAATATCGACCTAGAAAAATACATTGTAGACGAGTCATGACGACAAAAAGCTAAAAAAAGAAGTAGAATAGTTTTTTTTTTGTTTTCCGCGTCCTTCCTACTCATTCCACGTGTCATCCGCAAATGCTTCTATTTTAGAGTAGTGTATGTGTGCTAACTCCGTTAATAAAATAAACTAGGAATAGTGAGTTCGAAAGAGTAAGTAAGTACATAATGTGTACTCAAAAATGTATCAATCAAAGTGGCTGTGAGCCACTGAACTTGGAAAATAAATTATGAAAGGGTGTAATGAGGCATTGCTCATTAAGGAACTACTTGTGATGAGAGGGCAGTCAAGCTTTCGAACAAGCCCATAAAGCCTTTTTCCATTCAAGAGTGTGTTGTGATATTTGCAATATGGAACAATTTGATGTTAAGAAACTGTTTGTTACTCAGGCCTGCCTACACGTTTTACATTACATGCATCTGTACATGTCCTCCTAGTGCTGTAGTAAAAAACGGCAAGATCATTTTGTTTGGTCAAAAGTGATGTATAGACTGGGAGTAATGTTCAGTGCTTGCTTGTAGCCAGCTCTCAGTTGGCTTAAGGTTGTTAGATGCAAACATGGATTTCGATCTTTGGTAAAATTCGAGAAAATCCTTTGTTTTAAGTAATTGTTTAGTGATATATTTTTAAATAGTTTGAACTAGAAAGTTGACCAAAAAGTGACGATTGGTATCAAGATAAACAGTGCTTTTATTGGGAAGGTAGTTTTTTTGCACCAGACCCACTAAAACATTTACTGATTTAGGCAATAGTCTTCTAGATATGCAGATTACGCAGTTTTTGCTAAGTTATCAATGCAATGATGCTGTTACAGCAGCAGGGTATATAGTACAAATGCATCCAACGCTTTACTTACTCTAGATACTTAATACACATTTGCAAAGAAAATTACAATAACTTAGGGAAAAGATATGTGCTTAAAGTCGAGCCAGGGGGATAAATGAACCTTGCGGTTCAGTATGATAACACCAACATTTAAGAATGAAAATTCAACAGGCTGAAGTTCAGAACTCAAGTTTAAATAGCATGGATTTCTGCCATAATCGTGTCACCTCCACTTGAACAAGCTCGACAACGCCATTGAAACTCGGAACTCACTTGAGCCTGCTGTGCTAACTACCCAGCGCTTCAGTACGTAGATATAATTGATACTTTCGCGCAATTTCCTTGGAAAATCATAAGAAAAAGGGTGTCATTAATATTCAGCTGCTGGTTCTCCCTTGTTTAAGGTGGCTCAAAACAGTTTCCAGCACTTAGATTTAGATGGGTCATTATAACCACTCTTTATCACTTGATGCTACTACAATCATGGTATCACAAAACTGCCCAATCATTGATGAACACATTGTTATCATTTTCGTGACACAATAGGTTACCATAGCAACAGTATGACCTGCTAAAAACACCCTTAATTACAGCTTTAGGGGCTTATAATTCAAAAACGGCACGGTGAATTTTTTTATATTTTCAAATTGTAATAAGCATCATAAGACGCAACTTTTGGCAAAGTTTTTTAAAAAATTTGTACATAGGGTTCAGAGCCACCTTTAATTTTTGAAAATTCAAGGTGGCTCTGAACCCTATATACAGACACGGAAACCTCTGAAAACCAGGTTGAAAAAGCAGGCAATGTGTGGAGGCAGTGAGGCCACTCTTGAGGCGGTTTAGAGTCTTCTTTCTCGTTGTACACAAACACTTGACGAAATATAGCCGTCTTACAGCGGTCTAATCATAAGACAGTGTTAAATGAACTAGAAAGGAACGTGCTGCATTAGTGTTGTGCATGACGAAGAAAACGAAAACAAACTTGACACTTACTCAGTACCACAGATGAAAATTTTTAGAAAAAAAGAACATATTTTTTTTGTTAGTGTCAAATAAAGTTGATAAAACACGTTTCTGGCTTAGCCTGCCCTTCGTCATGTTGATTATTGTTGTGGCGATCGCCACCTGACTGATAAACAAGTACGTTTTTTAGCTTTTCATTCTTATCATTAGTAACTCCTAAAGTTTGGAAAACACGATATGGTTGTTCCGTTTTCAAATGTCTCGATTCTGAGTATTTTCGATTATTTTAGTGACATTTAATGTGGGTGGCAAGCGAAACCGCCTCGAAAAATTATATGTTTTAATTCGAACGCATGAATTTAGAACAAGAGTAAACTATAGTTAAAAACTGCTTATAGTAAAATTTACATTCACGCAGAGCAAATGTTCTTTCTAATCAATCTCTCGCGTCAGTTATACCTTGACCGAAGCCCATCACCTATTTTTGACAGTAACAAAATTAAACTTCATATTTTGTCACCCTCGGACAAGAATCATCAAGTTACTCTTTTCACATTCTGTTTCAAACTTGCCCGAGCTGGCTATCATCCATATTTGCAACCTCGTACCAGAGTCTTTTCCCTAAGATAAAAGTCCTGGAAACCTGTATTTCGCCATAATTGTTATTTAATACAAACTGAAGATCGCAGAGTTAGCATACATTAATGTACTCATTCTTAATCAAGATTATTCTTGTTTCGAGGTGCAGCTAGTTCGCGGAGTTTGCGAAAAACGGAATGATTTGGCTAAAACAAGAGCCTTTGAGTTCATACTTCAAGTGCTAAAAGGTTTACTGCAAACTCGAGTTTGTTCTCAGCCGGTCTTTTCAGTCTTCCTTAACAAAGACTGTCCACGGAGGTGTTCTTTTTTATCTAGGTATCGTGAATGCACGCTGCTTGAATGGAGCGTTCCAAATGTACCCTCTCACGTGACCATATATGGGACCTGAGAGCGCGAATGAAAAATCGATGCTGATTATTTTCACTTTTTTTGTTATTAACGTTTTTTTTTTTAGATTACCAAGGTTTAAACTTCCTGATTTTGCCTTATTATTTCCTTGATAGTAAAAATATACAAGCTAAGAGGAATTTTTTCTGTATTTGCTAATTTGAAGACAAGGGATTTTATTCATCTAATTATGGTAACAAAGAAATTTATTTCAGATGTTTACGCTTGTTCTCCACAGTGGTTTAATTTCCGTCGTGACAATCGAAAAATTAAGTTTGGAAAATAAAATCGTCGTTTTTCCAATTGACATCGTCTCCATCAAATAACTGAAACCCACATTTCTATTTGGGTGACGAGAGACATGTTAGGAAAGGATAAAAATAGTCCATTGGTAATTTGAGATAACTTGTCCAATTTGTTTCGAAATTACGGGAATGCAGGTAAATCCTTAATGAAACAAAAGCTTGTTGACGATTGTGAGTTACGTGGCTCAATCCAGATTAAATCCTGCCAAAAAAGAATCTTCAGCGTACCGAAGGATTAGTTTTGGATATTAAAACTGGTTATGTGCACATTTTTAAGTTACTCGGCTTTAATTTGTAGTGCTAAAGTCATTTTCTAGCAGCTTTGTGTTCACTGCTTACCTTTTGTCCCAAACTGAACAGGGTACTACGGTATTAAGACCGCGATTCTTTTCAATGAGTCTTTCGTACAGAATGGTGCTCTTAAAAACGAGAACTCTTTGCATGGAAGTAAAACACTTGGTCTTGATAAATATTTAAGATATATAAGACACTTTCCGTGTCTCTATCGAGTGCGCTTTCAGTCAAAAAGATGCTCTCGTTTATCTTGCGTAAACAACGAGAAGAGGTTTGGGAGAACGCCGGAGAAATGATATAACAACCGGAGGCAAATTATTTAGTTAGAGTCGTGTATTACTCAGGATCAACGATGCTGTTCAGTCCGCGGTAAAGAGGGGTTCTATATATAAACAGTGTTTTCCTTGCACCCGGGTCCTTGCATAGAGAGAAGAACTCATGTCACCATAATTAACGCCTCTGTACTGTATTTCTCGACTTCGAAAGTAAGAGAACAATTAGTTTTTATTTTCTAACTTTCAACTGCTGTTCTCAATGTATTTAGATACGGTCACTCAAGCTTTCTCGAGATCTAGGGCAACTCTGATTCTCGGCTAAACTATACGCTTTCTACTTTAAATTTAATACATACTTTTCCCAGTTTGTGTTCAGTCTAATTGCACAACAACATAGTTACTTAAGTTAAACACAATATTGGCCACAGGATTTAAGCAAAAGCTAATATCATGGTTCTATTGTAGAAATTTAAAGTTTCTTTGAATCTTGAAAAAATCAAAACCACATACCAGAACCGGTGGCGTCATATGTATCGTTAACTTCAATACAGGCTTCTAGTAACGCTCTTTTGGTGTCGAGTTGCTAGCCTCGCGTGCTGAGTGTTGGAGCCTTCTTCAATTGAACAATAAAGTTTTTGGGCGAGGAAAACTGTAGCAGCTATGTATGGCTTAAATGAACCATTTTATCCCCCAAAAAGGAAATTAGCTCTTAAAAGCAGCTGGTAAACACGCCATCTCCTATGATCATTACGTTCTTGAAATGATAGTCAAATGCGTTGATTTGTTGAAAAATTGGCATTTTTAATTGTTTCAAAGAGTGCCAAAGAGGTGACGATTGCTTCCGAAAACTAACAAGTCAATTTAATTCAATGACGGAGGCCTGCATCGTTCTACTTCTGCTTTTAAATGTTCAAACAAACGCTCAAATTTGCACAGAAAGACGTCTGATATTTACAATTAGTTTAGCTGGAAAGAATCAACCATCTCTTGGAAGTATACTAGCCTCGATAAATGATAATTAAATGAGAAAGGTTGCCCTTGTATTTAGATACCTTTGTTTAGATAATAGTAATTCACTATCCTTCCGCTTGAGTTATCTATACCCAATTAGTGTTAAAATCTGCCTTATGGTGTAAATTACTTATGAAGGTTAAAACCCTCGTTAGATTGTAGTTTTTGTTCTAATAATAAACGTTTTTGTTGTTTTATGCCGGCAAGAGAAAAGACTTATGCCCTTTGAGATTATCGAGCTAGAACTCAAAGTGAACGAAATTGACGTTTTTAAGTCAATTAGCGCAAAAAAAAAATAAAAAAAAAATAAAAAAACTGAACGCGTGTGAATCTAATAAAGTTAATCGTAAACAAACTGTGTTTCGTGAAAACATACCTTACCTTGTTTATATCTGGGAATTTTACAGCGTGGACATTTATGTCTACAAGTTAAAAAAACTCTTTTTTGTCTCGTTGTATGTAACACTCATTTAAATGTTGGATCTCGTTTTTTTGTCACGTTGTGGCCGTCAATTACGCTATACATGACAAAGAAAACGTATGTAATAGGTATGGCAATACAAAACCACTTTAACCTGTAATAATGATTTATTAGCCCCATTCATGACACTATAAAAGAACTTGATTGCTTTCCTCTTTGCGGGTTTCATCGCTTTGACTGTATAGGGTAAAAGTTAAACCTTAAATTGACTCACTTTGTAATGTGCTTGTACTTAAAAGAGTTTCTGGAAAAAGTATCTTTACTTCCATGGTAACGCGATATCGGCGTAGTAATTGTAAATTTTGAATCGTTGTTAAGGAAAAAAGATAGACGATATTTTCTCTTCGAAAACTGATCGTTTTAAAACTGAAGAACTACGAAAACCAAATCTCGAATGCAATGGTTACGAAGAAAATAAATTCAATTAATAAAGGTAATGAATCTTGAAGCACCCAAGAGCTTGCATTACGAATTCCCTCTTGACGGAACACCAAATGATACCGCGTTTTTACAGACTGTTTTGAAACTGCTCTCGGTATGCTGAAAGCCCCTCCCTTTCAGCACCGTTTTGTGGAATGAAACCGCATTAAACGTACGAAAGGTTCTTGACAGGTCAAATCTTTTAGTATACCTTCATATTTGCTTGTCACAATTCAATTCTTTCTTTGCAGCTTCGTAATCATTTCCACCATTTAACTGTGTTAAGAAATCGTAACTTAAAAAGAATGAGCACTAATATTCGATATTGCACCACCAATAAAACAGCAAATAGAATACGATTAAGGGGCATACCTCAGCGAAAATTAGAACAAGGCTTTCTCCAGTTTCTTTCTTTCGCCTTCTTTATGTTCTCGCGAGCGGAGTGTTTAGGGAGTGCCGTTCTAATTCACAAGAAGAAAATCATTATTAACATGTTTCAAGTGTTAATTGATAGTCGACTGACATGCATTTTATCTGTTCCTTTGTTCAAACTTCCATAGTGACGGTAGTAAAGATTTATTGACATAAAACCCCACTCAGTATTACTTACTCTGTACACCTAGTTACGAGAATTTCGTTTTCTTAGAAGACAAAAGTCAAAAGAAAAGAAAAACAATAAGCCTGGTGCCACTCCAAAGAAAGGAGGTGCCTTCACTCCGCTGAACGGATCTACGAGTTATTCGATCAAGCTAACCTAGGCTTGACCATTCCTGAGTGTTACTAAGATAAACAGACGAAACTAATATTCAATTTGATTCCAAACTACTAGGAGATGCAGGGCATTGGCGAATTAATGTTCGTGTGTTGGAGCTTAAGCTAGCCCATTTATCCTCATGTATTATTCTTAGACGATAGTTTCTAGATCTGTCCTCCTCAACCCCTCGTTATGCTACAGTTGAGGTTAAAAACATAAACATAAAAATTGCACAGCAGTTCATGGTTCTTGTCTGTTCTTTCTTGTGAGGACCATTGACCTAGCCGAAGGACTTTTCTGAAAGTCTAAATACTAAAAAGCATTTTCATTTGCAAGAATAAATAGTCTATTCAAAGCCGGGTTTTTCCCTTTTCTTTTTCTTTTCAGCCTCTCTTTGTTTAGATTTGCGCGGGAGAGACCGCGCGCTTGTTGCACAGAGACCAGCCATTTTTGAAAAGTGGAGAAGACCCTGGGGACGAGGTTGGTTAGCTTAAATCTATCGGTCTCATTGATTGGTCTTAACAAACAGCTAGGCATGGGATGTATCGTAATCTCTGATTGGATAATATGTGACGTTACTAACACGTGCATCCGCCATCTTAAATTTTGCTATAAACTGGCTCATAGTTTTACAGTAATTTGACTTGTCGGAGCGTTGAAAAAATGTCAGGAACACCTCTTATTGTGCTAAGTAAGTATACTTGTCCCATTCTGATTTTATCTGAATATTTTATACTAAGTCTTGACGGTTTCTTCAGATCAAAACACAAGACGAGAGTCTGGTCGCAAAGTACAACTTGGAAATGTAGAAGCAGCTAAGGTCAGTATGAAACTTAAGCTTAGGGTTATTAAAAAGAGAAAATATCTCAAGAATCGTGTCATTCCCAGCTTATGCCCTGCACATCTTTATTCTGCATACAATGCTCGCACAGTGCTCTATATAAGCTTAATGTGAACTTAACATTGTTACATGACATGTACACATTTCCCAGTTTATCAAAGCAATTTGTTCTGGGTGTTTCCGTAAGACAGAATGGCAGATTTGCATGTCTACCTCACTAGATCATCTAGTAAGCCTCTGACAACGTTCAGTTACTAACATTGTTTTTGTCTTGCAGACTATAGCGGACATAATTCGAACATGTTTAGGACCGAAGGCTATGTTAAAGGTGAGTCTTGCCCACTCTCTTCTGTCATATTTAATCACTATTTCAAAGTCAGCTCTCATTGTCTTCAGTAATATCCAATGACTTCGTCTGATCTCACCTACATGTACATTCTTTCTTGTGTACATGCTTCACCATTGACTCAAAACATTCCTAAAACTGTAGAGATCTGGGCAGAATATTTTTTTGGATATAGCCAGATACAAAGAGGGTCAAAACTTGTTGTGTTACTCATTGTTTGGTTGGACTTGTACATCTAGACAGTACATTTTGATTGGTATTTGACACTGATTGATTGACATTTAGCATACCATTTTTGTGTATAGGACACTTCTCTTTTGTTTTTGTAAATCAAAAGGTGTCTAAAATGTAAAATGCATGGTTAAGGTATTTATTTGAAGTAAAAACGAAATCCTGGGTATTTTGTTTGACCTTGGCTGGGATTTCATATACAAAGTTTGGTCATTTATTCTCTGGTTGGCAGCATTAAGTCAGGGTATGTATAAGGATGAAATATTTTTTGTTTTCAAATTAGAAATCTGAACTATTATAGTTGCATTATTGAGATCATAAAATATGTGAAGGGAATTGTTAGAAATCATGTGTCTTATATAAATAAAATATCTTCAATCAGATGCTAATGGACCCAATGGGAGGAATTGTTATGACAAATGATGGAAATGCAATACTTCGTGAGGTAAGAATCACTCCTTTTTTCTTGTAAATTTAACCCATTGGCTTATGTCCCAACAGTAACCATCCATTGCCAGCATTGGCCTTTGTTCCACATCTGATAAGGTCACCTTTGACTAAACTTGGCACCACTTGTACTCAAGTTCTGCAGTAAGAAGATCTTTGCAATGATACCCAGATCAAAGTGATTAGGTTAATATTGAGCTCATGCGGATGGGTGGACACCCATCTGGCTAAAAGCTTGAATACAATATTGGGGTAACAAGGTTTGGCAACTGACCAACATTTTAGTTTAGGATAAACCAAATTTGAGCTCAGTACCTGTTTTTGAGAGTTCTCCACAGGAGATTCTACATAGTGTTTTTATTCCTACAGGTACAAATTTATATGCTTTTATATTATTTAATGATTGCTATATTTCTTGTACATGAACTTTTAGATTCAAGTGCAGCACCCAGCTGCCAAATCAATGATTGAGATCAGCAGAACTCAAGATGAAGAAGTCGGTGATGGCACTACCTCTGTCATTATTCTTGGTAATGGTATTTACTGTCTGCAGCTTTAAGTCCAATTCAAATATAGGAAGTACCTTGTTTAACTTTATATATTTTGCCATTGTAAATATCGCTACAACTCTCAAGAAGCCCCTCAGTTAGACATACTATTGAGAATTGCCATGTAACAATTAAGGTAGATTTTCTGCAGCAGTAGGTCAAAGTATACTTCCAGGAATCCAATCAGGTATTGCATTATATTCCTCTTGGAAGGAATTTACAAGTGTTACTTGTTTGCTTTTACTGAAGAACTGAGACAAAAAGTATACAGTGTAAAGTTATGTATTTATGCTTTGTTACCAACATATGGATACATAGAGGATATTACACGGTGGCGAGAAGATATGAATTTTATGTTCGAGTGGCAAGAACTATATCTCACAAGTTTGCTGCACTCACTTGTGAGATATTGTTTTTGCCATGAGAACATAAAATTCATATCTTCAAGCTAACATGTAATGTCCTTTTTATTATATAGACATGCTGATGACGCTGTTTTTGACAATTTTCCAAAGATTTGCGACCACTTTCCGAACATTTCCGAAGATTTTCCAAAATTGTTCCAAAGGCCAGACGAACGTTTCCAAGAATTTTCCAAACATTTCCGAATGTTTTCCGAAGATTACCGAAGATCGCTGAAGATGGCCAAAGAAGATCCGAAGATGTTTCGATCATACACCAACAAATTTAAGCAGTGTTTCAGCCAGAAAATTTATCTTGAGGGCCAAAGTGGCCCCTGAAGACCATTTTTAGGGGCCAATTTTTTAGGAAAGGTGCCAATAAATTGAAAGCTACAGAAGGAAAAATGCGTCAGGGTACCAAGGAAAATAAACCAGTTTATTAAGATCTAGAATAAAATTTAATAGTAAGTGCTTTTTGAAGTGTTTCTACTCAATAAATTTCTTTTGAATCAGATACTAGTATGATCCGTCCTTAGGCATACATGACATAGTCAATGATCAAGGGTTTGCAATGCATTGTAGGGCAATTTCAAACTTGAAAGTTTTCCACTGTGAGATAGTCAATACAGCAGAGCAAAAGGATGGATTGACTTCTTTTCTTATGTTGAATGTTTTAGAAGCAAAGATCTTTCAATATGATTGTCTAGAAGGACATAATGTGTGACAAAATAACTGGATTGATCGTGAATACAGAGAAATGTAGTTGCCATTATGGTGACTAAACCAGAATTTTTGCCGAATTTTGGTCACCAAGGATGAAATGTTAGTTACATTGGTGACTGTATTGGTCGCAATTTCGAGCCCTGGGATGGCTTTTAAAATACTATGCCTGTGTTAAGTTTTTATCAATTTGTTACTGCTCAGTAGACCACTGACTTTTATGTAATAAAGTATATTATTTTGCATGGCTGCACAACTTACTGATTGTGTGGTGATGCTGCAGCTGGTGAAATGATGTCAGTTGCTGAACAGTTCCTTGATGATCAGATGCATCCTACAGTTATTATTGGAGCTTACAGACAAGCCATGGATGACATTTTGGAAATCCTCAGAGATCAAATCAGTGTTCCAGTTGATGTTGACAACAGAGAGGAAATGTTGAAGATTGTCAGGAGCTCTGTTGGGACAAAATTTGTGCATCATTGGTTAGTTATTTTTGTTGTTGTTTTTCATTTTTTATGGCCATAAATGTTTGTACTACAGCCTCTCCAACCTCGTTCCCAGGGTCTCTCCTCTTCCCTGCCCCCAGAAGTGCTCCAGGGAGCGGGAAAGAAGAAAAACCCTGTAGGGAACTTTCAAGCTTTAGGGTAATTTTATATGCTGATTTTTACACTTTTTGTGTAAGAAGAATTGATAAAATCCAGATGCTTGTTTGGTTGGATGGGGAAGTAATGCAAAATCTGCTCTACCCAATGGCATTCTACATGTATTTGGCAGAGTTAAGCATCTTTCCTTTTTACATAAAATGCAGTATTAAGTTAAAATATTTGTCAAATTAAAAAAAAAGTAAATGTTATTTATAGTGGACATGTACTTGGCTATACAAGCACTAATCTTAGCTAGTTTATAGGTATGCCACTGAAAGAAAGGAAACAAATATTTCAAATAAATGTAACATAGTTAAAAATCCCAAATGGCAGGAGGCCAACCAGTTGGCTACATGTAGTTACAAAGCATGGCTGAGGATTTGAACCTGGGACTACTGGGAAACAAATCCCAGTAGTGGCAGGGTGGAGTCCTTGAACCTGGGACCTGCGGATTACAACACCAGCACCCTAAACCACTCAGTCACGCTGCCTCCACTAGAACTTCAATGTGCTAATAATTATTGAACACTTTCTCTTTTTTTTAGGGGAGACTTGGCTTGTAACATAGCTTTAGATGCTGTACGTACTGTTGTAAGAGATCAAGGCGACAGAAAAGAGATTGACATTAAAAATTATGCTAAAGTAGAAAAGGTATCATATTATTTGACACATTTTTATGGATTTTGTCTGGTTTCATTCACAATGATATGGTAGCTTTGCCATTCTATTAAAATTTACTTGGTTGGCTGTGTATACCGGTAAATGTACACGTAAATTTAGGACAATCTATTTTTTTGTAGGGCAGTTGTTTACTGAAATCACTGAAATAGAGGCTTTGTGGGTATATTGGTCATCATGATAAAACTGTTACATGTATTTTATGATGTTCCCAGTGCAGAAGTGGCAATTTTCAAATGATAACATGAATACTTGCGAACAACAGTAAAATTCAAGCAAATGTCTGCTTCTGTTTTTAAAATCGGCAGTTTTGCAGAACATTTAGTGACAAAGTTGTAGTCTGTAGATATATACTGATACTGACATATACTGATACATACTTTACACATACATGTCTGAAGTCTGAAGACTATTTTATAACATGTGCTGTTGTAGGTTCCTGGAGGTGAACTTGAAGAGTCGCGTGTTTTATCTGGTGTTATGGTTAACAAAGATGTCACTCATTCCAGGATGAGAAGGTATGGCTCTTTTCTGACACTTACATGTATGTTAGCTTGAAATAATCAGGTCAGCTAATTGCTTACTCACATGCAGTATATAATATTACATATTACATACATGTAGGATTGTCACAGGAAGTGTGTCGATCTGTAATCTGGTTTGCATTTGTAGGAGAATAGAAAACCCCAGGATAGTTCTTCTGGATTGTTCTCTGGAGTACAAGAAAGGAGAGAGTCAGGTACAGTGCCCTAGTCTGGAGTAGCATTTGTGTTCATGTGAAATGTTGGTTCTGCATGGTTTCAGTGCAATATCTCAGGTTAAACAGCCTGCTCCCTCCTGACATGGTAACTGCTGGGTTTTTGTTATTAACTTTAAATAGATTTTCCAATAATCATTTTGCAGTATGAGGAGTCTGAAATCATAAATTAGCTTACTTGTACATAATGTGTAATCAATACATGTTAATTCTCAGAACTAATGTTAATGAAATGTATAACAAGCATTAAAGGGACACTGTCACCATTTTTAGCATGATTTTGGAAATCTCAAAAACATATCTCAATCATTGGAAGTTGAACAATAATGGTTTTATTTTGTAGAGCAGTACTCAACAAATGATTGAAACTCATTAGGAAGTGAGGATGGCTAACAATGGCGAGGATGGAAACGGATTGTGATATGGATTTTTAGAAAAGTGACAGATTGTCAGGTTTTTTTTACGGTTCAAGTTTGGCTTGAAAATTGTTGAAATTTAGCAAAAATGTTGCTGCAGTGTGGACTTTCTACAAGAAATTGCTTTTAATCATTTAGTTAGAGCTAATTGGAAAGCTCTTATTACATAAATTTAGGGACCATTTTGCAAATTTCTAACAGTTTTAAGCAAATATATCGTGACAGTGCCCCTTTAAAGAGAATTAATATTTTCAGCTTAAACTAAAGGGAATAAGCACTTGATATTTTGACTATTAGTTCTTTTCATAGTACAGTGTTGTCATATTTTAGATGTTGTCAGCGTCATTAATTAAGGGTGCTTTAAAAAATTGCAGTATTCAGTACAACAGTTATTTGTCATTTGATTTCTTACAATGTAATTCATTTCTTTCTCAGACCAGCTTAGAAATTACCCAAGAAGCAGACTTCAGGTAAGTTGACTCTGTCTAACATCCAGTTTATCAATTTCGTTTTCACCCTCTAAGACCTTTCTAACCATGTAATTTATCAATCTTTTTTCCTGTTGTTGTTTAAACGGAAAAAATGGGAGACAGTTGCACTTTAAATAGTGTCAGTGTTTAACTGTATGCAAGGTTCTGACTCTGAAGCAAACCAGATTCCCTAGGATAATGAACATATTTTTTAAAAAGGACATTTCCACCTTTTTTCCACAAAACACTTTGTCAACCTTCATCATAATTTTGTTTTTCTTTTTCAGTCGTATTCTTCAGCTAGAAGAGGAATTTATTCAAAGAGTCTGTAGTGACATTATAGCTTTAAAGCCTGATGTTGTGTTCACAGAAAAGGGAGTATCAGGTGAAACAGTTGTTGATATTATATGTAAAGTAAGCATTTTTTTTTCTTTTGAATGTATGGTGTACATTATGTTGTTGAGATGGTGTCAGTGGACACGCACGTTCTATGCAATGGTCTTTGAATTTCTTACAAAATGTATAATTATAGTACTATGGACGATAATCTAAACGATTATCAGCTATTGCTTGAGGGACCAAGTTCTTTAAACCTCTCACCACTTGCATTAAAACAATGCACCACATTTGACACTAGAACTGTCCCCTCTACCCTTATCTTTAAGAAAATGAAAACATGTTCCATATTGCTCTCGAGCTATAGAAACACAAGTGGAAGTTTGGCAGAAGGAGAAATGCTGTGGGAACGCAAGCCAACAGGGGAGTGTTTCCACAATTTTCTTGAGTTCTCCCAAATTAAACTTCCACAAGTGTTTTTGACATGAAAGAAACACAGAGAACATGTTTTATATTTCTTTTAGAACGTTCCGCAATAAAAAAAGAAAACAACTTTTCTCTTTGATCCTCATTCTCTTTGCTTGTGCTAACATTGGGTCAACAGTTTGTGCTAGCACTGTAAGTTTTTAAGTTATAGAAACACAATTTTAAACCAGTCAGTGCATACATGTATTTTCTTTGGGCTATTTTCATAACTGCAGTGTTGTCTGCCAAGATAGAACCTAAAGCTACCCTATTTCATGGGCCATTTCTCAGTTGCCTCCGTATTAAAACTAGTCTGTGTGAAACAGTTCTTATCACTTTTATTTCATGCGAATCAGACTCATTTCATATCAAAAGTTTTCCACAAGGACTAATTTTGGAACAGAGGCCAAGGCAACTCAGAAATGGCCACCACAGAGATTGTTATTACTTTGGTAACAGTATTGTTACTTTAATGTTCCAGACCTTGCACAGCATTTCCTGGTAAAGAATGGAATCACAGCGATACGCCGTATCAGGAAAACTGACAACAATCGTATTGCTCGTGCATGTGGTGCAACCATCGTTAACAGAACAGAAGAACTGAAAGAAGAAGATGTTGGCACTGGGGCTGGATTATTTGAAATTAGTAAATTTGGAGATGAGTAAGTTTGGTACAAATCATGAATTATTGCTTTTTAAATTAAACTGCATGTACCTTATCATAATAAGCTTGCAAATAGTTTATATTTTGTCGGTTATACTGTACATGTATTGCTGCTCAGATGTAGCAAAGATTAGGTTGTAACCATGCAAAATGTAGACAAGCTGTCACAGTCAAACAAATGACACAAGTCACTCAGATAAATGCAATACATGAAGCTAGTTCATGAAGCCTTGTAACATGGGAGTTGTTTGTTGAAAGGTACTTCTGTTTTGTGACTGAATGCAAGAATCCCAAGGCATGTACAATCTTACTACGTGGACCAAGTAAAGACATCTTAAATGAGGTATTTTCAATTTCCTATCAAGAGCATTAATTTTCGAGAATGAACAAATCAGCAAACAAACAAACTCTATGAAAGCTTCATTATTTTACCTTAGTATATCCATACATCTTAAAGTACAGTGTGATGTAATAAAATTCTATTAAACATGAAAGACCGTGTTTGACCACATTTCCAAACACAGAGAAGAGTCTGAATTGACAATACGACACGCAACAGAGTATTTTTGACAAACTGCGAGGTGTTTGGAAATGTGTTCAAACACGGTCTCGAGTACTTGATTTTTCTTCTTGATCAAAACTACAGTAAAACTAAGGAGAAAACAGAGAAATAAAGTAATAAAAGTCTATGCTAATTAAGATCAGATATCCAAACACAGTCATGGTCATGATTTCTTTCGTCTAAACTTGATGAATTCTTAATGAGTTGGAGAAGAGTTTATTAGCTATTTATTTCACATTTCTTTGTTTGCAAAAAATTGACTGTGAGATGTCTTATAGATTTTTATTTTACCTTTCATGAATGCTTAATCAAAGCCAATTTCTAATTCCTGAAATTGTGAGTTGGGCTCATACAACCTGTAGATTTTGAGAAAAACTTCATTACCAGTAAACCTTCTTACTTCTAGTGCCCAGTCTATCCCTAGGCACATGGTCTCTCATTTGGTCTATTTATTGAAGTTTAAATTGTTCAAGTATCAAATGTAATGGTAAGAGAGCAGTAATTAGAGACAGGAAAAAATTTAATATCTTGGAACATGTTTCAAAAGAGTTAAAAGTAGGGCTCTTAAACTCCATCAAACAGCAGGAGAATAGATTTATACTAATTTCTAGATCAGAGCTCTTATCCTCATTAATTTGTTTGTAGTTTGCCTCTATCTTTGTAAAAAAAAAAAAATTAGCACTCGTTTCCTTGTTACCTGAGGGATTCCCTTCCTTATGCCTTCCCTTATCTTTCCAACAGTCATAAATTAAATTTCTCTGCAATCAGAATTATAATGATGTTTGTTTTGTTTAGGTTGAACGCAACCTTCATGATGCTATGAATGTGGCACGGAATGTGATGTTAGATCCCAGGCTTGTACCAGGGGGTGGTGCAGCGGAGATGGCTCTTGCTCATGTGAGTACTTTTCCTGATGAAAAACTGCTGTCGCTGAAATCATGTGACAGGGACATCGCTCTTTTTTTTTTTCTTTTCAACCTGCAATATACATGTGGGAGTGTACAGTGTAGCCCCATATTACCCATTGCCAAGGTGGCAGTACCCAGTAAGAATTAAGCTGCATTGAAAAGGCTCTAATAAAGCTTGACCAAATATGTTAGGAGCATGCAATGTTGTCAATCTTTGGCTTGATTCTCAATGGTTTCCTTGCCTACTGTAGTTATGCCTTTTTTCCTCAATAAACTCATGTCACAATGAGTTACACTGTTTTGTTGGTGCAACAAGGGTTGGTAAGAAATGTGTCATTGTCCCCTTAATGACATATGCTAGTAAAATGGTTTTGTGTAAAATAAAGCTCCCTATCTTTATTGTTAGACAAAAGGATTTATGTTTAAGTCTGTCAGTATTCCTGCTTGTTTTGTTTTTTTTTTTTAAGTTGTGATGTTGTCATATTGCAGGTGCTAACAGAGAAAGCCAAGTCAGTGGCAGGTGTTCAACAGTGGCCTTACAAAGCGGTTGCCAAGGCACTGGAAGTGATCCCACGTACTCTGATTCAGAACTGTGGAGCTAACACCATCAGGACTCTTACTGCCCTAAGAGTAAGCATACATGTTCAGTTACAAGCTCGGCAGGATTCCTGTTAGAGTTTTCATCAACGGATGTCACGCAAAACTCTTAAGAATTCTCTTTTTATCTTCTACTTGTGGAAAACTGCTGAATTTTTCATAGTTGTATCAAAAAGGAAATAAAATATTGCTGTCTAAACTTTTCCCACAAACGCTTTAAAAAGTCAGTTTCTCAAAAAGGAGAATTCGTTTATCATTTACATCAAGAAATTTCTCAATCCTGGAAATGTTATCTTTATGCCCTCGGAAAATTCCTGAAATTCCGTCACCTCTGACTAGTACAACCGCTGACAGGTAGCAAGGAAGACGGGCAAATCGTGCTCGGTGGGTTAGGAAAAGGAAAGAAGTCTACAACTTGATCAACTACGTGTACGTGTAAAATCACTTCTATGAATACGAAATACTGTTACACTTTTCATGGGGCTGCCGGTATAACACTTGCTGATTGTTTGCGACATGATTAACAGGCAAAACATGCTGTAGAAGGTAACACAACCTGGGGCGTTAATGGCGAGACTGGTGAGATTACAGACATGAATGAACTGGGTGTGTGGGACACTTACTCGGTTAAAGCACAGACTCTCAAGACTGCTATTGAGGTAGTTATTAACTTATGTCATCTCTAGACATCCACAAACTAAATAAGGCAACTTAGTATTATTCTGACGAAGCTGGAAAATCAGATTTTTCTTGGGCGTTTCAAACGTTGTTCGGATACTGTATGTTGCTAAGCAGCAGTGCTTTCATCGAACACCGCGGGCTCACTCAATCTGATCGAAAAATGATCTGTCCCTCCAGCTGGACAAATATGATGGAAATCGCTCTGGGTAAATTGTAACCAAGTTCTCCTATTCTATACGACGAGGAAAGACGATAGAATTCGATATTGTGGTAAAATGAAGGGATTGTTACAAGACTAGCCTACGTGGCAGACATCAACTAGTGCCTTTGTTTCACGCGGCAGAGTCAATTAACAAAGGCAAAGACCCCTTTACACGCAGGCTATTACGAGACCAAATAGTAATTGAACTCTAAAGAATACCAGGATAAATTTCCAACACTTATTTAATAGAACATTAATTTAGCCATGCCTCTTGACCTCACTGACAAGTAAGATGTCTTTTCTGTTTTCCCCATGAATTGACTTTAAACGAAAACGACCATTAGCCAGATTTTGTACATGTATTGGCCACACTGAATTAACAGTTGTTTGATGTTGTTTGTCTAGACGGCCATGCTTTTGCTGCGTATTGATGATATCGTTTCTGGGACGAAAAAGGCGAGCGGAAAAGAAGGCTCACAGTCAGGAGCTGCTCCTACTACAACTCCTGAGGATTGATCGCCAGTCCCACACAACAAACAAATTACACGAGTTATGGGCCACTGAAGATGCATAGCTCGCCACTGATTTATGGGGCGCTTTCACGACGACTTCCGTTCCAGGATTGGGAAACGGGCTTTGAAACTTTGGGCTATGCTTTGCACGTGCGTGCGGAATGAACTTTTTTTGGATCTTGATATTGGTGTTCAAGAACAGAACAGTGTAATCAATATTGAAACCTTGAGTTCAGAATTATGTCTACCAACAAGTTAAAGACCTACAGAGGACAGGACAGAAGACAGAGAACAGTTACCGCTTGAATTCACGACCAACGTCAGTCATATATAAACGCAACGTAAAAGCCGATTCCTGGTTTAGTTTGTATCATCGAATTATGATGCTCGTGGAAAGTTTGAAAAGCACGAGAGAAGCGTAAGAGTGCTCGAGGTGCATCTGAGGACAATTCTAGCTTCTTGAGTGTTCCCCAAACTTTCCGCGTGCATCATAACTCGATGATATTCAACTAAAAGCATGAATCAATTATTTTATAACACCGCCAATGGAAATAACTTTCTCTGGCGACGCGAAGTCAACTTTGTCCACGCCATGAGCGTTTATGATACAAGCTTGCGTATGCAAAGTTTGATAGCTCGGCTGTGCGAGCTGTTATAATGTGTAGTACGGTTCGTGATCTGTGTTTTCAGCTGATCCATGGTATCAAACCATGAAAGTTGTAATAGAGAAGTTTATCTCGCAGAGCGAGTATTTATTTATAGTTTGGACAGAAAGGCAGTCTATGAAGCAGCAAGAATTTCCGTTCCACTAGGAATTGATATCTTACTTAAGAGTCGAAGTGATCAAAGCAGGGTTTCCTCTTCCTGTTCCATGAAAGTGCAATTAAATTTCCGAAAGTTGTCGCGAAAGCCCCATAACCTCTATGCTAGAGTGAAGTGCATGAATCGTGAAAATTCCTCAAAAGTATTAATAAAGTGAACAATTAAGAAACATGCATTTTGAGTAATAACCTGCGTTGGCCTCACCAGCAAAAGCTCCTGCGACGATAATCATTAGGACTTTTTAAAATGTGGGATACGCTCCAATTATGTACCGAGAGGAATGGAACTTAGTACTATATGTGGTACGTCTCGATAACATTCATTGAGACCCCCTTTTTAGCTCGGAAAATGACGTTTGTCTTGTCCGAGTTACAAGTTTGAGGGTAGAATTCACTCTTCGCTCCTTTCTTCACTTTCATAAGTTAGAATCTTTTTACAATTAATATTTTCCAAGAGCTTACTGCAAACAGGCTAACCTAGCAGGGTTCGTACAGGTCATGGAAAACCTGGAAAGTCATGGAATTGGTATTTCAATTTCCAGGCCTGGAATGTCATGGAATTTAAGTGAAGGTCATGGAGAGTCATGGAAAAGCAATATGCTTGGCAAAAAGATATTTTAAAATTTGAAATAATAACAGACCAGTCAGAAACGGACTTTACTTTCAGTAGAAATAGACACGAGCACACATTTTATGCATTATGATGTTGGAAAATACGTTAAATAAATGATTTTGACATTACTGTGAGAACAACTGCTTAACTTTGGTCATGGAAAACTCGGAAGGGTCATGGAAGGTCATAGAATTTTAGAAGCTGCAAAGAGTACGAACCCTGCCTAGGCATTATTCAGGCTAACCTGAGCGTTATTGAGAGTCGCTGGAGCGACGAGTGCTATTCAGGCTTCTAGATTGCTATTTTGGCTAAGCAGTGTGCCAATCAGGATACCCTGAGTGCTGTTTAGGTTACCCAGAAGCTGATCGGAGGGCAATGAGCCAATCATTTAACTCATGGTATTTCTTCCCCCTTTCTGTTTCTCTTATAATTAGAGTTCACAAAATGAGATGAAACACTTGCAAGATAAAAAGTTTAATGAAAGAAAATCATTCTTTATTATAGCTAATAATATATCCTTAAAAAGAGAAAAATTGCCTGTAAAAGGCTCAAAACTGCCACTACAGTGTGTCACTATAGTGTCTGGAAACGAAATCAATAAAATCTCTTCATAGATCTATTCTCGTACCCTCTGTAAACTTCATAAAAATTGATAAACCTATTCAAGCCTAATCTTCAAACCAAGGAAGAACAAAAAGGAAATTTAGTTTTGCAGTTTTTTCAGTGTGCAGTGCGATGAAGTTAAAACTTAAAATTTAACCATATTTTTTCATGTACGGTCAATATCTACACAACTACACCCAATATAAATACTTCAAAGGCGGCGCATTCTAATTACTACCCTAAAACTTACAACGCGGAGGCTGCAAAGCTGCCATTTAACTTACATGTATCGTCGCTCGCCAAATATTCTAACCTTAATACGGATAATAAATACTGTACAATTTAATAAATAGGATTAAATTCGCAATATTCTATACTGCTAGTGTTCTCAGCGCCTATTCTCATGTTAATGGAAACAAAGATTTCCCACAAGATTTGTATTTTGATTGTCGTTTCCGTTCGGACTTATTGCAACGCAAGTAACAACTAAGAACCAAATTCGCCTTGACCGGACAACTGGTCCATTCCTCTGTCCGATACGTTGTTGCTTAATTGTTTCGCAGGATTTCCGCGTTTCAGGTCATTCCACTAACCATCGATTCTTTTCAACCTGAGGGACGGGTCCGTCTTGAGAACCTTTTGCTCTTTCTGTAGACAAGAGAAAAGGAAGCCTTAAAAATCCACGAAGCTAACAAACGGAATGAAATTTGTTACGTGCATAAACGATATTAGCTTGAAAGTGTGAAATATTTCTGAACTTTGTTGAATAAAGGCTTCTTTCTAGTGAGCTTACAAGTTTTCTATCTCTGATGTTATATTTTAACCTGATTGAACACGTTTGGTCAGTGTTAACAGTAAAGTAACGACATCTCGACAATGCTTCAGAGAAGCGCGGAGCCTGGAACAAAAAGAAAGAACGCCACTGAGTGTGCATATATTAAACTTACAATTTCCACATCTGAAGGAATACGCGATAGGAAGTCCGCAAGTTCGTTGTTGTCAACAGCATTTGGTTTACGGATCTTCTTTGTAAACTTGTTTATTCCTGTTGAGACGGCAAAGAAGTTGAATAAATTGGCGAAACTCAACTTAAACACAGATCCTAAACCTCTGGACTTAAAGAGCCAAAGCAAAGAGGTGCTGTAAAGTTAGTTTTAATGCAACGCATAAATATCGGCGCCTTTCGAATTCCTCGCTAAATATTATGTAATGGGTTTACTTCTATCAACGACTTTTAAGTTAAAAAAAGTAGAGATTATAGAGCAGGTGAAAAGCACTGAACGATTTGATCAAACATTTGATCTGTAGTGTCCTGGAGAATCCAACTTATCAGGAGAAAAACGCTTGATTTTTATAACAAATTCCCCACAGGGAAATTAAGTAAAAAGTATCAAAGGTTTAGGGAGAGTTTTTGACGAGATCTTACCCCAGGCAAGAAGTAAGAACTTGAGAGGTACAAGGTAAAGTACAACTGTTCCTAACGTGAAGATGACACACATCAAATACGAACAAAACGGTACGGTCCAGTTAAATGTGCTGCAAGGCAAACAAAACGTTTAATAACTCAGTTCACTTCAGGTAATTCTGTCCCGAACGAGCATAGAGTAAAACCTGGTAACAAAAAAAATAGTACAGAGCCATAAAGATATCCTGGTTATTAGAGCTAACTAATAAGCTTACATGCAAATGTTTGCCTTGGAATGTATACGATAGTATTTGAATCGTATTCTAGTGCGAGAGGCAGGCTTAAAAGTTAATGTCTATTCTCGAGAGTTTACAGGATAACATTACAGTTCCAAATTAGTGATATGGGAGCAAATTGTTTAATATCGTCATATCTAAGCGGTCACGCACGATGCTCAATGAGCAACCCTTCTTTAATTTCTTAGTCCACTGAGCGTGCACACAGAAAACGTGAGAGGAAAAAGGGCTGGGCGCAGGAGGGGAAGTAAAAGCGAAGGAAAAAGAGGTGCTGCCATTTGCCTAGCTCTCAAGGGTTTAAAACCACCTTGTCCTAAAACCTTAGCAGCATGTCATAGACATCACAACATGAAGGTTCTCATGTAAATAGTAACTTAAGATAGTTTTATCCTCAAAGCCACATTAATGGAACAAGAGCTGAAGAAGATATTTCCCTAATGTAAAATAAAAACATTGTGAAGGAGATGGTTGATTTAAAATGACAGGGTACTAGTGATTGTACTTACTTCTTAACTCGTTCTCCATTTGAGGCCACCATATCCAAGGCATTTTGTACTGTCTGACAGATGGATGTTAATGCAGCTATCTTCTCCTTAAAACTCTTTCCCTTGTCCTACAGAAAACGTCCCAATATGAAAGAGTTTTTCAATGAGTGTCTCTTGGAAAAGTTACATATATACTCATTTTGTAATCTACTGACCCCTTTCTTTCCTTTCTCTTCCTCTTCATCATCATCGTCTTCATCTTCGTCCACTGGCGCACCTTCCTGTACCAAACAAGAATTAAACAACGAAATGTCACGTAACTAATTTAGACAAGGTAATTTAAGAAGGAGACTGAGCGTACCTGTTCTTCTGGATTCACGTTTCTCTCGGCAAGTAACATACACATGACGTATTGCTTGAGAAACGTGAGCAGAAGGGTCAGCGGTATGATGTAGAAGTCAAAGTTCAGACACAGCATGATGTAGATCTGAAAACCAACAGAGATGGATCATTAGAGTGCACGTACAAACAGCCTTCCACTCATGGATATCGCGTCTTCACGTTCGGCTCGGATTTCTATCAAAATCACTTAACCTTAGTAATATTCACAGTTTCGCGATGTTTGAAAGAGCTCGTTCCAGCCAAAACATTGTACACGTCTTGTGACAGTTCCCTTTCAACACATTGCACGTAATTGTCTTTAAACAACGTGCTGAAATTGCAGTCTGGGATAGACATCGCAAGTATACTACTATCGTTTAAACCGGTTAACACAACAAGAATGCGGGGTAGAATAAAACGCCATTCTAGATGATTGACCAATCTGAACAAACACGCTTTTCCTTCAATCAATCAGGTTGCAAAACCAAATTGTGGCTTATCTCGTTCCCGTTTTCCCGCGCTTGGCGCCCATTACGTTTCACAGCGTTGTTTATATTTCTTTGACTGGCCAGATGTGACTATCTGGTTTGGGTTTTGTAGCAGTCGGTAGTAGCAGGAGTTAGAATACTACTCATTTAGAAAGAGATCTGCAGACACTTACTGCAAAAGCGAAAGCGCTTCTAAACTTGTACTGCCAGGTAAACAGTGATTGGACGAACGCTCCAGTCGATACCAGGCTCGCAACGAGCTTGTTGACGCGGTCAATGTTACGCTGCAACAACTTCATATGAAAGTAAAACAAAAACACATCATTATCAGTATTTGAAAGGAGAAGCTACCCAGTAAAATTTCTCCTAAACGTAAAAAGCGGGTTTGAGGAATCAATTGTTATATGACCTCCTGGAATGTTCTTCTCACTAAGGCTAGTATTGCACGCATCTGTGCAGGTCCACATCAGGACTTAGCGTCTTGCCAATTTTGATCTCCAACCTGCTTTATCAAATAAATTATGTATGTATGTATGTATGTACGTTCCATTCCCGAAAGATCATGACGTCAGTGAGACGTATGACGTCACAGATTTACTTAGCAATCCTTACCGCTCTCTTAAACTTGGGCGCTTCAAACATGATCTTGGGATCCCTTGGGTTGACGGTCCTAACAGCGGCCCGTATGGGGTTGAATTCCACATCAAGGGTCAGAATAAGGTGCCCTTTGGCTCTGCTTTCCAGACTCTTGTTCTTTAACTGGTACAGACGCTTCTCACCCGAGGTGACCTGGGGAGGAATGATACTCTGTCGTAAGAAAGCAATCACATGATTTTAGAGAGTATCTTCGCCGCCCGTGATGTCAACGATGCAGTTAAACACGAACATTGTGAGAAGTGGCACTTCACTCTTCTGATAAGTCACCAAATCAAACCATACCAGCTAGCAGACAGTTGTAATAACTGTATTTCCATGGTTACCTGTAACAATGGAATCACCACTCGACCAAGAAACTCTGGTGCTCCTCTCTTATCCTCGTCAAACACAGTGATGTCAAGAACGTCGTGTATATCAAACACAGTCCTATAAAGAGGCAAAACAAAGGTGTGTATTATTTAAGCAATAGAGCACTTTTTCCGTGTTTACATAGCCTCATCTAAACACGAGGAGGGTTGGGAGAATTCGAGACAGTTATGCAAACCCTCAACTACGTCTCGGGTTTGCATAACTTACGAGAATTCTACCAGCCCCCAAGTGTTTAGATGAGGCTATGTAAACACGGAAAAAGTGCTCTATTGCTTTTATAAAATAATTCTCAAAAATACGCGCGAATCTGAAACGTCACAACCGTGTTGACATACTCTCATCTAAACACACCTATCGACCAATGAGAGCGCGCGTAGTAGCTCAGTTATTTTATAAAATTCTATCCATAGTTTTTATAGTACCATTAAGTTTGAATTTTCGTTTTCTCTTTTACGTACGTGGTTGCCAAGAGTTTATGACATGCCGTGAGAAAAGCGAAAAAAATTACGACGTTTTTAAGAATTGGTCACTGCGATTAAGGAAAGGGCGCTGAGATTTTTCCACCGCAGAATTTCTCGTTCTTGTTTTATATTGCGTGATCAATGTAGTGTCACTTACATTTCATAGATCTTCTCCCAAGCAGGGTTAAGAGTCTTGTACATTGTGTGTGTTACTAGACGCTGATTATTTAACTCAATCACAGCAAACGGATCACTGGTTCCTCCAATGTCTGCTGATGCCAATCCGACAGCACGGTGAAGTTTCACCTGTTAGAATACACTTACATGAAGGACTAAACAGAGCACCTTTTAAAATTACAATTACAGTCACGGAACAAATCAGTGATTGGACCAAAGGAGGTCATCGCATCAATTACAGGACTCGCGAATAAAGCAAAATTATTAACAACACGTATTTTGTTTCGTGACAGTTTCGGGAAGGAAACCGGCGATGAATTTGTGAAATTTTAGTCCGAAAAACTAGCACATCGTGTATCTCCAGAACCACCTTTTTCCTCGCACGAAGGCCTCGTCAGCTAAGAGGAACAGGCGGTTCTAGGGAAGAGAGAGCTACATTAGTGTAGAGGATATAGAGAAAAGTGGAGAGTATGTAGAGCGGGGGTCTGGGGTCTAGGACGGTCGTGAAAATTCGGTTCCAGGTCTCGCCACAGATTACCGCGTATTTCAAATTCAAAATGGTGTCCACAAAACAGGTAAGATTATCTTTTATTCATCCTGTAATTTGATGCGACGCCCCTATGATTAGTCACGCAAGACTTAAATTTTTAACTTATTAGAACTGTAGGGCGTGACAATAATAGATCATATGATTTCTGAAGCAGCAAGTCAGGGTTTGGCCAATGTGGCTTACAGATGCTCTTTAGAAGTGCGCTTAATCAAGGTGTCATTTCCTAACAGTCATCCTTTTGTTATATGCAGTCACTGTAGAGCTGGGTGTTACTGCAAATATTAAACTGACTAACTGTTGACTGCTTTGTTTAGACCACAGACATTTGAAACTAAAATAATGTTCTGATCAGCTAGTGACTTACATGTAATAACCTTTATAAGCTTATATATTTGAATTCAAGCACAATAACATGCACAATGACTAGTCATGTACTTTGCATGTCTTAGATGATCTCACTATACCTGTAGCCATCCAATTTCTTTAATCTTCTTTGGTGTGGCCTTCAACGCATACTGTTTAGTGATCTCTGTTCTTCTTCCTGGTTTCTCTGTGTATGCATTTAAATCTGATTCACAGCCGGGTGCATCAAGTCCTGTGATTGACAGGTGCATGACAATGATGCCAGCATTGTCTTCAAGTGCTGCCTCAATCTTATGTGACTTTTCCCGCTCAAGTGTGGACAAGTCAATTTGACACCTGTCAATCAAACAAAAAAAGAATGTAAGTGCCACAAAGAAAAAACACTGTAAAAATGAACCAATCTATTTTGGAATAATGTAGCAGTACAAGTAAACCTACAACAACATGCTTATTCATTGCACATTTCAACCTCACCTGCCCATGAATTCATCTTTCCTGATGTCTCTGTCCCAGACTGTTACCTCCAGCATCATGGGTGAGTCAGGAAATATTTTCAAGTCAAACTGCTCTTTCCACTGTGGACTCAATGTCTCCTTACAGGCTTTGGTTTTGTACTTCTCATTCCCCAATCGGAAACGACAGTATGGGTCACTAAGTCCTTTAAAATAAAATGAACACATACATGTACATGTATATATTTAGAATTCTTGATCATTAAATGTACTTTGAAAGTCCAATGAAAGACCAATGTTCTGAAAATTAGATCACCTTATGGGAAATAAACTAACATTTTAAAACTAACAACTGTAACTAACACTTTTTTGTTTTGGTTGTTAGATTTGAAATCAAATTTCAGTTTCACATTACTGCATGAAATTCAGTTTCAAAATGGTTCATTACTGTAGCTTGTCAAAACCAGCTTCAGTCCTGTTCATTGTCCTAGCAGTGTGTGCCTTTATCACACTTATACATGTAACTGGTATTTGGGGGGGGGGGGGGGGGAGGATACTCTTTGATGTACCAAGGGGTCCATTAATCCAATCCACTTTTATAGTTTAAAGGGAATTGTAAGTCAAATGATTTCAAACTGTCTAGTTTAATGACCTCCAGCTTCCTTTGTTCCAGATATATTAACATAATCCTAAGACAAAAAATAATATATAGATTTAGGCCAGCCTAAAAGCGTAGCTCCTGGGTCGGGTTGTTCAAAGCCCAAATCAGCTAACCCAGAAAAAGGTAGAATTTTGATTTAGGTTTTGTAACTTTGCAGTGAGGTTTTCTGTATATTGTTTGGCCTTCTGTTTTGAGTTTTAATAATCACCCTATACACAAAACAAAACAACAAAAAACATTTGTATAGAAGAAAAAGTTATAATTTGGTTAGCTTTCAATCCTGGGTTAACGTTAACTGGCTTCCGAGCAATCCTGCCCTGTTTCCAACAAGTTAACCTAATATGAGCCTGCGATCCAATCAATAACCAGCACTTGGTCAGCGGTCAACTTCAAAAAACATGTGACCTCGAGGAGCTGTAAACTTGAGCCTGCGATATGGTCACGTGATACTGGTCAGTGGATACCTTGTTTTGAAAGGTGTCAATTGATCATAGCATGGATGTCCAATATCAAGGAAGTACATGGTAAACCAAGGCTGCATGTCTGTTAACCTATTATTTAGAGTAGGGCCACCATGTTGGGAAACTCTGTTGCCGTCGTTGTCGCCATCGTTGCCGTCATGCGTACGCCCCCACGAGCAATACTGCTAGCCATGATAACCGTGAGAAAATCAACTCATGGGTTTCTTTTTCTTTCCTATATGAGTATGGGGTTCCGCTTGGCAGCCCTTTGGGCCGCCGGAGCTCCGCTACAAAACTACCTACCTATGAAATTATTTTGACCTAAAATTGATTTTAAACTGCATCCAAACCACTTGATAAGTCCACAAAAGTGCATATGCATTTCTTTTTCAATTCCCAATTGTTTACAAGGGCTGGTGTGCAACAAACCCACACAGAAGGACAAACAGACCTCTGACACACCCACCTGAATCATCCATGGGAATCATCTTTTTTCCTTCTACAAGTATGATGGAAACAATACCATCCCATAGCTGTCCTTTCCCAGGTTCTTTAGGAGCTTGACCTTTTTTTCCTGCTGCGGCTTTTCTGGAAACCTGTTGGAGAGTAAAATTTGCGACCGTTACAAAACTATACTTGACTGCCATTTTACTCACTACCAGAGTACAGAAAATTACACTAACCAATGGAGGTCAGCCTTCTCTGGAGGGGAGTCATTCATAGATAGTGTCCAAGAAACTGCCTGATCAGCTACCTCGGTAGAATGAATTCTGGTTTGATAATTCTGGTATTCTGGATTTGTAGACCCCTGGTTTATTTGTGAGGTGTGTGGTGTGAATGTACATTTTGAATGTACAATGGAACCTCAATTTAATGAAGGAAATTGAAAAATATGCTCACAATAACAAGGTTTAGTTACATGTATATTGAAGTTCTTTTCCATATATTTTACTATTACTGGGATGAACCGAGGTCTTTGTGAAAAAGAGGTTCGTTAAATGGACGTTCCACTGTAATCAGGACAGACCTTTACTCTGGAGTCACGTTTCAGTACCACCCTTGAGGATTTGGTTTAGGGTTCCCACGCTCCATTTGTGCTAAACACTGCACAGTGCACATGTACAGATTGTTATTAATACATGTAGTAACATCTGGATTGCTTTTACTGAATTACTAAATAATGCATTTTAATAGTACTACCTCTTGCCTGTCCTCATAGTTCTTGGGCTGGACAGTGAAGACTGCACAGATTTGACCCAACTTTTCCTGTCCACCATCTGGGTTTTCAAGATCAAGAATCATTTCCGTGGGTCTGCAAAGTCAAAGATAACTTTAAGTAAAACTAACAGAGTCAGGCAACCTGTCCCCCCCCACCCCCCCCCCCCTCAAAAAAAATACCATAAAAGATATTTTTACTGGTATTAGTACTAGATGAGCTAGGTACATGTGAGAAGTGGCATGACTCCACAGGACCGCTTGCTAACCACAGGGTTTGGCAACACTTGGAAATAGAACACGCCCCTCTACGTGTACATTTCAATATTTATAAGCAAATGCTTAAGAGTTATGATTCACATGAAGTACATTGTATGTATGTTCCTTGACTCTCAAAATTTTCCTTTACATGTAGTAGCTCACTGTTCAATCCAGTCCTATTGAGCCAGGTATCAACCCAGTTTTAAGTCATTTTTCCTACATGTACATTGTAAGTAAGTACTTGTACATGTAGGGACTGCTCCTAATAGGCGTTCAAAATAAATCCAAAATTGTACAATGTGAGCTACATGTATAATGGAAATATTGAAGATGTTATTCTTTAATTCATGTTTCAAAGTTTTCACATTTGAGTTGACAGAATTTTATTTAAAAAAAATGAAAATGGATATTAATACTATATACAGTTGCGACCATCTCTCATAAATGACCACCTCTCATCAGCAACCAGTTTTCCAAATATTTAGAAAAACTAGTCGCTGAGGAGAGGTGGTCGCTTATGGGAGGTACCAAACTTTTCCATGTCAAATCAATATTTGGAACCTCTTGTAAGCGCGACCACCCCTAAAAAGCGACCGCAACTACTTTTGGAGCTAACAGTTTGAAATTTTCTTTTGCTTTTAACCTCCCCTAAGTAACCACTTGACAAATAACTGAGCGGAAATTGGACAAAAAGGTGTTGTAACATTATCGCATTGCTGAGTAGCACGAGAGACAGAAATTTCTCAATGGCAAGTACCAGATTTTTTCTCAAAATTGACTTTTCACATGAAATTGACTTTTCACATGAAGTCTCTGTAGTTACCATATGCTAATGTGGGACACTTTTGACCCAATATGACCTAATTAAGTTCTTGTAAGCAACCACCTCCCATAAGCAACCACCTAGGCTTGACATTTTGGATGGCACTTATGACAGGTTCGATTGTGTTCAAATTAATTACTCATTTCACTCATTTGAATTTCCCCATCTTGGTGGAAATGCAACATTCCAAAAACAATTATTCAAGAAGTTTGAAGCTTACTTGTCAATTTCAATTGCCGCTAGGTCAACAACAGCTCGTCCCATTGGATCGTCATTTCCAACTCGATCAAAGTCAAGAACTTTCAAGATGAGTGGAACAGTAATGTCTTCAATAGGTACACAGAACTTCTCATTCCACTGCGGGTTCAAATTCTTTTGCACAGTTTTACTTTTGTATATCTGCTTTCCATCAGATTTAAATTTTACATATGGATCACTGGTGCCTGAAATAATTAATACAATGTTAAAATCATTAGTAGTAATTCACTTGAATGTACAGAAATACATTTTCCAAGAGGGGAAGTCAAAGTATGCCTTTCAAAATCAGATGACTCCTCACAAAGATGCAGGTACAGTGTACTAATCACAACAATAACAGGAAATTATCATAGGCAACAGCCCAAAAGATTTCAATAAAGAGGTTTTTTTAATTTTTATTTGTATCACTATACTGGTATGTACATGTATGCACAAGTAAAGGCATACTTCTCGTATTGTTTATATTTATAATTAGTTTAATTTTTTTTTAAGCTTCTAATGGACAATGTCACATTCAATTCATTTAGCATTTAGAAATTAACTTCAGAATGACTTTTAATTAGTTTATCATGGTCAATTAAAGTTTAGGCTTCACTGGTTATATTATCAGTAGATTTTATAATGTATTTACTTTTAGTTTTTAGTTTTTATGTTTTCTCTGTTGTTTACTTTCTAACTAGATCATTATTTTTGTTTAAAATTTCTTTAAATCCTCATAGCCACAAACAGAGAAGGAAATACAATAATATTTCTCCCATTACTTTGCTTTTCCTCATGGCCAGAGAACCTTTCTTTTTATTTTCAGAGCTTTTGATTTTCCAAAATTCAAGCAGTGAACATTCTGGGACACATTCATCATTGTCACTTTCACTCATTCTCTTGGAAGCAATTCTTTGAGGTGGCATTGTGGTCATGTAAGTCACAGATTGAAGTGTTTTGCCCTGAGTGAGTGTTTGGTGGCTTTGAGAATTAAACTAAAATTGTAATTATCCTTTATACACTATTTATTACAGATTTAAGTTATTTCATTTAATAAGAGCGTTTCAAGATCTTTTTAAGTTTAGTTTGTTTAGCTGTTAAATCAAACCTGGTGCCCTGGTGATAGGTTTAGTAACTGGCTTTTCATGAAGGAATTCCACGCTAAAAGAATCTAGCAAAATGATCACAAATAAACAGTTAAAAACTCTTACAATTAAGTTTCACTTTTAATGCACTGTATACCTAAGAGGTTAAATTCAATGACAGTCAATTCTTTTACTTCATCAGCTTGGTTTACAGGAAGTGAAGTTACTATATATGTGAATTTACTTTCTATCCCATACAGAATTTTAATCTTATGACATGTATGTGTACAAATCATCTTGTGTAAAGTGTATACCAGCCAGTAAACTTCATGTGCGGGTCTAAAATTCAAACTTCAGAGCTACAAATAACAGTAAGTTCTCTGCAAAATCCATCTGTAGTGTAACATAATGACCAGGTACTGTTTTTATCCATGGCCCTTTTTACCCTGTGCACTACAAAAGTATGATTTTTGACTTGTTTAACCAAAGTGGTGAGTTACCGGATTTTTACTTGCAGCCATGAGCTTAAGTTTAACTCTTACAGTATACGGTACTTATGTTTAATAAAGATTCCCCAGTAACTGAGGACCTTACCACAACAGAAATCTCCTGTCAAAGAGAACTCAACTTCCAAGAAAGGTTAGTGTAAGGAAATTTAAAAAGGTATTTATAAAATAGTTTATGTTAAATGTGATATTCATTTAGCTACGTTAAAAATTAAAGTTAGATAATAAAAAGAGAGCCTTGAACTTATAGTATCTGAAAAATTCCAGTGAAGAACAATCTGTTTCAGTTATGCAATAAATTTGCAAATCAATTTGCAAATATATTCAATTATTTGTCCAGTGTGGCAAGAATCAACTGGTTTATTGTTTCTGCTACAGGAAACTAAATTGATGTTATTCCAATAACCAGAGGCTGTCTTCACAACTGTTACTTTTGTAATATATGGAAAAGTTGAACCTTAAAATAACTTGTTCCAACTGGTTTTGAAACAGACCAGTCACACGCTGATATTTCACTTGAAGGCTTGTTAACATTGTGAAAAAATAATAGTTCTTAATGCACAGTTTTAATATACATAACATGCTCCTCTGAAAAATGTTTTGCATAAAAATTGGAGAATTTTTGAAGACAAACCAACCACCTGCAGACACCCATGCAAGGGGAAACTTGAGGATTTTGAAAGCAATGTGTCAATTACTGGCCAATAGAATATTAGAATATTGTTATTAGCCGCCTGTTGCTGGGTTTAAGTGTTTATAATATGGAAGTTGTCAAAATTACTTGTGTTGAGCTGTTACACAGCACATATCTATAATTAATCAGTTGATAAATAATTGATTGTCAAACAGGGTGTTAACCTAGAGAAATGAACGACAGCATGAACTTCCTGATATTTCTGTAATTCCCAAAAACAAGTTCTTAGCAACCTAAAATGGTTAATGGATAGCTCTCAGTGAAAGAAGCTAATTTGTTTGCTATCACCAGGTAATGCTGTCAGCTCTAAGCACTTGTTCATTACATGGCCATCAATAATTATTCTAAAATTCCACTCCCCACCATTAAAACCCAAAAAGCACAATAAATGTAAAGCCTGTAAGCAAAGGCGTTTATTCTGGCCTGGCCATTCAAACAATAGGCAACTTCAAAAGCAGAACGATCATTCCCCAACTGTTATTATAGCTACTCTCATGCAAATTACTGTCAGTAAACATGTAACTTAAAATTCATATTTAGTTCATAGACCAAACTATCTATTGGCACGTTCTGTTTAACACTTTAATTACAGTGTGTAACATTTTTAGATCTCTTAGCTCAGTCTTTCAGTTTAAATGGGCTTAACTTTACCCTAATTTAAAACATTCCGTAAGTCAGTTGTTTATAAACATTATTCTGTTTAGTGAATATTATTGTCAGGTTTAAAGGTTTCATTTTCTAGATTTAAAAACTCTACCTTCTTCCGGGCGAAAAAGTTAGTCTATCTTTATGTTTAAAAACCATTAGCAGATTTTCGAAACAAAACAGAGCTGATGGAACGTTCTTATGGTTCAATATAAGGAATGTATGTTCTTCTGGCACGCGTGCATGCAATGGATGTTATAATAATACTGGTACCTGTTTTGTCCCGGGCTGCCAAATCTTTCCCATCCTTCAACTCTACCTCAAGAGCAAAGAATGAGCATTTCCCCGCTCTGGCTACATCACCAGCCTACGAAAAATCGAGCCATATTCGCCATTATTATTTTGTTCACGTTAATTAAAGGGGAAACCCTTGAAAATTGAACGGGGAAATAAACACAAGCTCAAATGAAATAAAAACAACAATCAAATTCCGCGAACGCATTACCAACGCGAGTCATTAAAACGGCATTTTCACGTTCGGGCTAATTTACTCTCCATTTAGCTATTTCTACGATTTAAAGGACTAAAGACAACATACCAGTGCGCCGGGAGAAACATCCTGTGCGGGACATTCCGTTAAACCTCCAGCCTCAGTAGGTGAAGGCAGGGGTGCAGCCCCTTCTTCTTCGGCACCTTTAGCTGGTTGAGAAATATTAAATTTGTCAGTAGGTTTAGTAGCATTGCCATTCATTTGACATTGAGGAAGTTGTGGCATGGATCTCGATTTGGCGGCTTTCCTACCACGTCCTGATTTCGATTTCGAACGCTTGAGGCTCGCGAACAATCCCTTCTTCTTGCCTGAATTTGCATCTACGAGCAGAAAATTGCAAGCAAGACACAGCCATATTAACTACAAATATCCTAAGTGGGTTTCACTACAAAATTATAGCGATCGGATAGAAAAATACGAAAGAAATCTAACTAAAAACCTCTGAGGTCCTCGTCCGACATCTTTGCTTCGCTTACTCTGCGCGACTAAAACATGCGCAAAACAATCTGCGCAATAAGCACGGCGTCCGCGCTCCGCGTTGGCGGGTTATCACGCGAGGTTGTTTACATTTCAAACAGTAACAAATAACTGTCAGTTCCCCCAAATAAAACAGCGCTTTGTCTTAAAACCAATTTTTACTAGAAAAGAACATTTTCCATAGCTATTTTTCGCTCAAGCTGTTTGGTCGCAGCGAAGAACAAAACCGGTAAATAATTCTTTTCTTTAAATATTTCGCGTCCCGTTTGCAAAAGGCTGCAGGTTGTAAGTTTAATTGGCATTAATTTTTCATGTAGCCAACTGTGGGCTTTGTCATTTCTGCCAAATGTAGAATGCATCACGCGCTTTCTTTACGTTTTTATGTCAATTCTCGTTATCCAGTTTCCTAGCCAGCTAATACAACAGAATATTATAAATCAAAAGTGAGTGATTTTTAAGACATTTATCAGTTGTCTAGCCGTATAATTTAAGAAAACAAAATATAGAAAACACTATAAAATTATTCTTTCCCTGGCAGCCAACCCAATCAAGAGAACAGCGGCGATAACTGCGATGGTAAACAAATTCAATACCATTTCAAAGCCGAATATCATATTAATATGGGCATCCTGAAATTAAAACAAAACCCATAACCTGAGACTATTTAATTTCTGGTATTTATTTACTCAACGTATTTAAATTTATTTGCAATTTAACATAAGAAAATGTATCGTTTCGCAGCGATTCGTCGTTAAGTACCTCCCTCGTATACGGTTAGTTTTGATGCAGACAATAGCACCATAAGTACTTGACACTTTTTAACTGAGAGTTTTGGAAAAACAAACCCTGCTAGCGGGTCTGTAATGATGCGTTAATGTGACAGAAAGGGCGAAAACAAAAAAATATTTTCGAATAATGGCTTCGTTCATTTTTTTTAATGTTCCATGCGGTTAATGTCACAACAACGCTGGGTTATTTAATTAGAAGAAAATTCCAAGCAATGTGTTCCTGATTTACATAAAAATTAGTTTCCACCAAGCTGGTTTTAATGTAGGGGTAGAATTGACTTAACAGTTTTAAATTAATTATTCTTTCATTGTCTTTTCAGATATTTTCGTCAGAGAAAGGTTACCCTGGCCAAAGTCTACTTTAAATTTCAAAACCTTATGAATGTAATTACGATCAGTGGGTTGCAAATGAACTTATCTAAAATTATAAGCAGCGATTTTAGGCATGCAAGTGATTACATGTACATATTCTAAAGTAAAACTTGATTCCGTTATCTTGTTTTTAATGTCCAGTTTATTTGTGCCACGGGCACTGTTAAGTCATATTTTAAAGGGGTTCAGTCACGGTATTTTGAGTTATTTTGGCCACATACAAAATTATCCTTAAATGGTAGAAAACCTGAAAATAACAGTTTAATAAGATAGAAAAACACCAAAGAGATAATAATAAACCATAAAGGAACAAAGATGGCCAAGGATGGAGAAGATTAACACGGATTGCAAACGATGAATTTGAAAAATTGAGGCTTAACTTTTCAATATGCGCAAACCGTGAGTGAGCTCCTTTAAAGTTGATCATGTGCTAAACTGTGAGGCCCAATAATCAAACAAAAGAGAGCATTTTCGGTGTACTTAAAAATCTAATTTCTGTTTTTTATCGATTCACAAAAAAAGCTGCTTAAAGATTGCAAGCGACAAACCAGCGAGAGGATTGGGGCGAGAACTAAGCCCTCACTCCCATTTCGCACCCAAAGACCCGAGCGAGCGCAGGTTGCCACCTTTGATTAATGGTGAACAGGAAAACCTCTTTTTAATTAAGCGTTTTTAACTTTTCACCAGAAGCGAATGTGCTCTAAGTATATCTCCGTTTTTACAAAAGTTTTCTTACTTACAAGTCACTTGGTTCCAAGATCCATCGCGAAGTACCCGCTAGCGAGACGTCGCGCGAGTCCATCTCGCGAAAGGGGCAAAGGACGCCAACCGGAAGTTGTATTTTCTCTTTTGAAAGCGTTCTTAAGTAACACGCGCGACAACCCCGTCAAAGCGTTCTGACCGCCACGTCAAGGAAGGGAACACCAGCTCAGATCCCGATGCCGTCACGTCCCTAATTGCCCTTTATCTAACACATATTACATTGGGTTTTTTACTTGCATTTTGTAAATCTTTCTCAAATTAAATGTGCACTAAGGAGTTTCGGTCAATATTTTATACTGTACTTCTCTTTCTCTCTAAGAAAGCCCTTATATCACTCCTTATAACCCGACGCAACATCAACTTCCGGTCTTCAGTCACGTTCAGTTTATATTAGTATTTACACTGGTGGCCGCCAGGGTAGAATGCGTATCGGCTGCATCTTTAACTAGCCCCAAGAGAAGTCGCTATCGCGAATAGATCTTTCGATATAACCAGCGATGAAAATGTTATTTAAACAGGAGATCGCAGTCTGCTTAACTCGGTGGAGTTCAGTTTCAACTCCAGGGAGCCAGTGCCGTTTTCGTCTCCAGAGCCCTCTGTTCCTCTCAGGCGGTGAGGCCTTGGCACAAGGAAAAGGTGACTCTGCATGCGACACATGATTTGATTGGCTACATTATTGAACAAAGATTTTCATTAATTCAGTTCAACCATGGTTTCCCTTCCAAAAATATCCACTAGTTGATTTCTGCCCAGAAAAACTAAAACCGTTCGAATCCGGCACCTTCAGACCGTCAGCTTACGGCGAGAATTATCAGCAACGTCCTCCATAACCGGAAATATATGAATGTCACTGACTTCCGGGCAGAATTTTGCTTTTGCCAGTTAAATTCCTTTACATCTTTACATACATTATATTTGCAAAAATTTCGGACATTTAATTTCGGAGGATTAATTTTCGGACACTTTTTATCTCATTTCGGACAAATTTCGATAAAACATGTCGGAAATTTTGCTGAAACAAAAACTTTATAAAAAAAAAAACGGGATCAATATTTCCTAATACGGAATAAACAAGCTGGTTCAAAACAGTGCTTATTGTAAGAGCTCTTTTAAAACTCTGCAAATTAATGAATGGACTGTGGAAACTGATCACAATTCTATTTTCCATCTTGGACCAGGTTGCCATATAGAAAGTGCGCTCGAATCCAGATCGAGCGGTACGGGTTCGAGCCCGTCCCATAGACGGTATGGCCCATATTAATACTGGAAGTAACCATGCGATAGACCCTGAGCATCGCGTCCAGCGGAGGTAGAAATAACCCTAGTCGCTTCGTGTAACGGAAACAGAAAATAAGCACCAGCTAGAATGGTGAATTTCTTGCTGGGTGTCTTCATTCAGTCGCCTTTGCTGAACATTGACAAGTCTTTTCAATGGAATGTTTCAACGAGTTTCACTAAGTTAAGTCATGAAATATTGTGTACCGGGATGGCATTGCTCATCATTTCTTGTATTTCTGTGATAGGAAGCTGACCAAAGCTGCTATTTTGAGCCATATTTTGGGACAAAATATTTGATTACCTCCGAAAAAGTTTCGTTAAGTGACATTTTGGCACTCGTTTTCTCTATAAGGTCAAACAAGAACGGTGCCTACTTTTGTTAGTGCGCATACTTTCTGCGCATCACGCAAGGCATGTTTTAAGCGCCACGCGCGCGTTGGGGTTAACATTGACGCAATCAACTACGCTATTAAGTACACGACTAAAAGAAAGCAAAATTTTCCTACTGTGACCAAATCAAGTTTAATGAACCCGCACTAAAACCAGGAACACCAAAATAGCAGCATATCGCTAACCACTAACTCTTAATGTTTCCCAGCTGAAAAACTAGCTGTTATCTGTCGAAAATTATGTTGAAATCCAACTGTAAACATATACCTGCAGATGGCGTAGTGCGCGCGCAAAACGAGTGCGAAATACGCAAATGTTTCACTTACTGGGGAGGTGACAGGAAAAAATGTAACAGGCATCGTAAAAGTTTTCAAAAAAGATCAATAACTTTAAAAAACGCGTGGTTACCCCCACATTTTATGTTATGAAATGGAAGTGGCAAGCCTATTCAACACCTGATTAGTTTCTGGTTGTGAGCAAAAGGTACCAGAGGAAGGCTGTCAGAGACGCTAAAAGCGCTATTGCAACGATTTTGTTACAAAAGACATACCAAAAATGGTTTTTATGTTACCAATTACCATGCAGTTTTAAGATCTTTATAATGTGTTTGCTTTTCTGTTTGCAAAGGCGTATTCGAAGGAAATCTGTGAAGAAATATCCTTTCCTTCTTTTTTCAGAAAATGCTGACGTCGGTATTTTTGTCGAGATTCAAGGCTAATTATCTTGAAAAAATGCGTGGCTACCACAATCTTTCTTTAAGGATTCCAATAGGCCTTGCAAAGATCTTCTTTTTCCGCGTGGTCCTTGCCTGGCCCAAAAACCTTTGTATTTAGTAGGCACCGTCCTTAAGAATAACGTCTGATAACGAAGATTCAGTGAGCCAAGTAGAAAGCTAGAAATGTATATTATCCAAGGTTGAGAGCTAATGTAGCTCCGTTCAGTTATTCGACGTTGAAAGAGCCAATGAAAGACATTCATTTCAGTTGGTCAAAATATTGTTAAGCTTGTGAGCACACTGCAAGAGTGGGTCAGGGTCGCAGTTATTTTCTGCCTCCACCAAAGAACGTCCGCGATCGCAGTTCTTTTTTTTTAAAAGAAATAATATATCAGCGCGCTCCAGTCATTCTGATCTGATCTGAAGCCTTTTCACTCCATTTCGGAGCATAGGCCACTGACGAATCGTTTCCAATCCCCTCTGTCCCTGGCCAAGAGTTCCATCTCGGTCCATGTGTAGCCATTCAACTACATGGTGCGTTTTGTATCCCTTCTTCAGCTGTTACGCGGATCTGCAGACGTTGAATAGTTTAATTTGCCTCAACCTTTTATGTTTAAGTTTCTATTCGTCTCTTGTTATAAATTTCACAGATTCGCGTTCTGCGCTATTGATCGATGTTCAGGCTAAATTTCTGAGCTCATTCCTGGAGGGTGTGCTTAGGAATGCAAAGAGTGTAGATCAGTCTTTCTGAATTGTGTTATCAGTATTACGGGACGGTTGCAAAATTTGAACGCGAGACTAATCTATACGTAATCCATCTAATTTCTGGCCAAGTCAGCGGCTTACCGCACCGCAAGAGAAGAGACTCGCGTCCCAACAAGTGACGCGTCTGTTACTAAAGAAGATATGAAATATTAATTAGACAAGTAAATAAAACATCTACAATTAAATGTAGGAATGAAGAAGACGGCCGGATTTTCTTTCTTCATCAGCATTCGAAACTAGCATGGATTTCGTCTTGCAGAAGCTTTTATTTTTTACAGTTTTCTTTGTCTTTGCCTTTGAGGTGGTAGAGTCGGGATTTAACGCCGTGTATTTGAAGCGAACAGAGGCAAACTTTACGTGTGGAAATCCTCCGGAGGACTTCTATGAAACACAACAAGGACTTCTCGATCCTGAAGACAGGGTACCGTACACATGTAATGCCAGCGACCCAGAAAAAGCGTTTCCTCCAGAGAACATGGTCGATGGGCTACTTGAAACACACTGGCAATCCAGAAAAGGAGAAGACCTCGCTGTTATTACAATCAGCTTTGAACAGGTACCTGAAATAGTCATGAGCTTAAGTTAGCTTAAGGCTAATTTGCATAAATTTTCACTGCATGGTTCCGTGACATTAAAACCTTTTGTAAGAACTTGGAAACATTCTCATTATTGGTGTAAATGAGCCATGAAAGCAAGAGCGGTGCTTTTAGTTATAGAAGTGGATTAAATTAAATCTCTAAGTGCCGAATCGTGTGTTGATTACTGTTTATAGAAGGAAAGCTTCTGAGTTTGAACGCGAGTTTACATATGTTGATGCTACCTTTTTATCACAAAATCATGGCTAAATTGCTTCCACAGTGAAAAGAGCTTTTTATATAAATGTTAGCAGCTGTGTTTTAGTGACTGCTAGTATTGCAGTGTGTTACAAGTCTTGTTACACTGACGTACATGAACGTTTTGGAAGTAGAAGAACCAAGAGCCCAGTATCGTCTTTTGTTTGTTCAGTTATATTTGATCTCTGAATGACATAAATCAGCCTTAAATCGCTACTCAGTCGCGTAAAGCTATGTAACCCTAACCCAGTGACCTGTATGCCGCCGGTTTATAGCTGTTTTGTTCAATGTTTGTATGTACATGTACATGTTGGTACGGGCCTTTTGTATCTGCTACTGATAATACAGGTACCAACAAAACGAACAATGCGTGTGTACTACTTACCCATGATAATCAGTCTGTTTTAACAATTCGAGTTCTATTGCTTCCCCTGACTTCTCTGGTATTCGTGGAGCTCTGCATGTCTCAAGGGTTTCATTTTTTTCCAGGCTCGTGCTCTTGAACGTTTCATTATGGGCTACGGTTTTCTTTCTTTCTTTCCATTCAAGGCCTTCTTTGCTCAGGACATCAGTATTACATTCGGTAACTATCGAAGACCTGGACAAATCAAGGTGGAGAAATCGACGGATTTTGGCGCCACATTCACCCCATGGCACTACTTGGTAACCCCGCGTGCCAGTATTCAATGCATTCGGCAGTTTGGTGTAGAGGCTCAAAGCGTGATCTCGCGCGTGGACCAAGTCTTATGTACAGAGTACACCAAATATGTTCCTCTAGAATTCAATGAAACAGTAAGTAACAGGCACGGAGAGTAGTTATTATCAGATTCAGCCGAAAGAAGATGAAGAGTAAGATAATTAATTTCCCATTTCGGCCATACCCCTAAGATAATTCCTGTCAAGTTAATTTTAGCCTGGTACTCAGTTCTTCCGCGGATGATGATACCACGCGCCTTCCATGGATCAGTTTCCATGGAGGATGAAAATGCACATAAAGTCGCTTGGGCTGTGCACGTGAGCAGACAAGTACTGCGTCATCTAGAGCTTCCCGGGATTTTCGAAAACGTGGATGTTCTAAAAATAACTTTGGAATAAGCCTTATATGGGGGATAAACTCTCTCCCCCTCATACTTTCTTGATTCAGCACAATACGTTGGCTTCAGAACCAAATAAAATGAAATTCTCCGAAGAGATTCCTTTACATGTGTTTTTATGTCGGTAATGAGAAATAAGAGATACATCAAGATGTATTGACAAGCATAGATGTGTCTCACCACCTATATTTGATATAATGTAAAGAACAGTTTGGTTTGGCAATTCATTCTTGAGTTACAACTCGGTGAGGCAAGGTTCGCAAGAGCAGCACATTTCTGCTGTTATTGTAGTTCAGATTTTGTGGAGGAAGGTAGCCTCCTTTCAGTGTTTATAAAATGGAAGGTAAACACCACAAGAAATAAGTGTACAGTCAAGCTGTTCTGAGATGCAACTAAGTTGAACATATCATAACACTGAAATATTCCCTTATTTTGGTTTAGATATTTATCCAGCTTAATCATCAACAGAGAGGTGATGGCACACCGGATCCTTACACGCCTGGTTTACAGGTAATCCACCCCTTAACTGGGTTGAGCAACAGTTTGCTAGATCTTTACTTCATAGTGAGATATCTCACCGGGTTATTCTGTCTGCATACCTTGCGTTTATTTCAGCTTTTGTGATTTTAGTTTCTCTGTCGCACGTTTTCCAGGCCTGGATGAACGCCACCGGAGTAAGATTCACCTTCACAGGATTATTTAGAAAATTTGACAGGATGTCAAAATTATGGGTGAGTGAACATATATCTGCCTTATTTTTGTGGCTATGTTCCAGTTTTGTTGCAGTCGTATTTGTTTAATAATTTGCTGATTAACAAGACCTGTTTGAACAGTCGTAACCGGAAACGGCAGGCCACGCTACCGCGTTTCTACAGAAGTCAGGCCTTGCTATTTGCCAGGATTAGCTGGGCATCAAGTCCGTTCTGTTGTTCTTTTTGGATTGACTCATAAATTGCCACAATATACCAAGGACAGTGAAATTTATCTGTGTATAGAGAGCAATACTAAACTATCCATGCAAGCATCCTTACTGAACATTTATAGAGAGCAACCGCTGTGATTAATGTTGACTTACCATTTGGTTTTGTTCAGAGGTTCCGATTCTAGTGCTGACCAAAAGGCTCGCGACCTCTGAGAGCCACATTGCGCAGCTAGGAGCTTCAGGAACTTCATTTACCCTTCTTTGCCAACTACTATAGATTTAGCGGGTAACCTGAAAGAAATCCCCGGAGTTACGGTTAAAACTTTTGTGTCGTGATTGCCATTTTTTTTTTTTCAATCTCATAGCACCACTACACAGTGCGAGAGATACAGGTGACCGGTCGGTGTGACTGTAAAGGACATGCAAATGGAACACACTGTCCGCTTAACCAAACAACAGGCTTGCGTACTTGTCAGTGTGAGGGGAACACTTGTGGACTTCAATGTGACCAGTGCTGTCCACTTTATAACCAAATTCCATGGAAGATAGGCAATGGCGCTCCGTGGATTAATGACCCTGCTGCGAGCTGTGAACGTAAGTAAGCCTGGATAAGCTCTGAAGAGATAAATAAGTTAGATACAGATCGATAGAGCGTCCATCCTGGACATCCTTTGTCACTTATCTTTAAACCTACAGTCAAGGAAAATCTTGCATCGTTTCACGTTCTGGTGGAGAGTCTAGCTGCAGGGATCACAATTGATTTTTTAAATAGTATTTAGTCTTACTGTCTTGCAACATGAGGATGGAACAGTTCAAATATATGATCTTTCATATATTCATTTGCAAAAAATAACTGAGTTTAATTGATTGTTCACGAATAATGCTTTTTAAAATTTTCTATTTATAAGTCTCCTTCAATGGAACGCAAACTGAATCATTTTATCCTGAGTGGCGTGGAGCCCCATTTTGTAAAATGATTAGGTTTGAGAAAATGATAGTTTTCTCTTTGTAAATTATATCTTAATTTGTTTCTGAAACAAACATATTTTCTTTACTCGGGTAAGTAATCATCTTTAATTCAATGAGCGTGTTTGCTTATTTTTGTCCTGTTATCATTCATCATTCAAGCCTGCAACTGCCATAACCACACTGACACTTGCGTGTACAACCAAACCGTGAGTGATCTGGGCCTCAGCATGAGTGTCAACGGATCAATGATTGGTGGTGGAGTGTGCATTAATTGTCAGGTGTGTTTTCATTGCATTCCTTCTTTGTGCTCCATCACGTTTTAAAGAAATTTCAGTAGTTACCGTGAGGTTGGTTCCTGTGGAACAATCTGGATCAGGATCAATGTTCCAAGGTCAGTCAGATCAATGTGCCTCAAAGGCAACAATGAATCCTTCCCCAGAGGGATTTATCTGTTCCTCTGATGCACATGGTCCGAGTGATCGTTGATCCTTATCCGTATCATCCCAGTTCACTACATTTGTGAAGCTTACGATCAGCTACATTTTCACCAAGTAACAAGCCAGAAGTGTGCAGTGTTAGTGTCCAAAAACCTACTTCTACAACTTTGAGTTGACTGAGTTTTATTATCTCAACTTATAACATTTCCATGAAAAAACCACAATAGATGCTTTATCTTAACTCTCTTTACGATAGACTCTTTTTAGCACTATTTCTAGCACCTATCGATGGTGGATCTAGAGGTGTTCAAAGAGAGGATTTAAAGTAAAACTGAATCCTTGCTTGATCAAGAAAAGAAAGGCCTGAGGTAAAGTTGGGCGTTTATTTCTCCAGTAAGGGTGCCTCTCCTAGATCGTATCCACTGCTAATATTCAATTTTTCTAAACTTAATCAACTGAGTCAATCGTTTAGACTAAGGCTGTCTAGGATGTTTTCCGCAATTGGAATGCTTACTACCTTTGTTTCTAGGAGATATGACATCTCCTTTCTATTCTCTGTCTCCTCGAAACACTGAGTACGGAGTTAATGTTTTTAGGAAATATGCTAAGATGACAAAAACTTAATCGGCACAAGTATACAAAAAATAGGTCTACAGAAAGTGCCGTGTACGAACCACACCGAAATGTGTGAAGGTTATGACTAAGTTTTATAACTGTAGATAAGTTGGCTACTTCAGCAGCACTAATCTTCATAAGTAAAATTTATCAACTGGTTTTAAAGCGTTACCTTTAGCCCCACGTGAATGGCCTTCACTAGTGAATATAGGCAAACAAGTGAATGTCATCAGACATGTACATAAGTTACAAACTGAACTTGTTTACATACCAAGACACTGTCACTATTTGTAAAGCTTTACATGATAGAATGATCTGCAACTAAGAACTTTGTCGAGCCACCCTCTATTACTTAGAACGAATCGATCGCATGGAATGAAAATAGGCTGAAAACGACTGCCATGTCATCATCTATCTCACACTTCATAATTCGTGGCAGGGTTGTAAGGTGGTGGTGGAGCTGTAGGTTCACGGGGAGATACTGAAGGGCTGCTGAATCCAAGAACATTAATAATTCTCGTGGGATTCGGTAGAAGGGCAGGTCGTGACATTGCTGGCGTCGAATGCTCACTGGGTTCGGCCTGTTGGCGACTTACATTCGAATCGTCAGCCAAGCAACAGAGGATGTTACAAATACGCCGCCAGTGAAAAGCTATGGATATGATATTCTTGCTGATGAAAATAGATGCATTTCTTCCATAGGCCAGGCATAACCCCAAACGAAGACCAAGGAAAATCGTGTCCAAAAGCACTTGAATGAAATAACTGAGTAAAGAAAGGACTTCGTAATCACTTCCAGCGGCGGCCTCGGGTTGTAATGCCACACTTATATCAACTGGACTCCACAGTAAGCTCATACAGGTAAAAGCAATGAGCGTATTCTTAAAATGCCTGGAAATTCCGTGGCTGCACTCGTTTTCGTCTAAAATTACCGCTATCAGCTCGATTCCATCGAACAAATTGATCAAGGCTTTGGCAGACCACTCACTGAAACGAACGTCATGGCTCTTAGTTGCTATTCTTGTGTGACATAACAGGAGGAGAAGCAGCGGAGTTATGCAAAGTGTCAGTTTCAAAGTACTCGCATTCCAAAATCCTTCGCTTTCAATTTTGTCGTCAAGTCGACCAAAAACGATGCCAATCAAAGGAACTGCCCCAAGCCAACTGTACACCAGCCAGAAAATAACAACTTCAGATTGGTCTGCAGTACTGCTGTTAATCCACCACCACATCACTGCCGCAGGGACAAAGAGCAGACTAACTGCATACCAGTCACCTTCATCTTCATAATGTGCTAGAAATGATGCCAAGAAAAAGCACTGCATAGTCATCAAAGCTAAGAAGACAAATCGACCAAAGGCAATCGATGTTTTAACTCTGGCCATAGCGTTTTAGTTTCAACAAGCTGGGAATCACAGGATCAATTTGATGACCCTGAAGGAATTATGTCTGAGAGTGTCGTCATGGAAACTGAAATAGAAACCTTCACCCTGACCAATTTACCCTGAACCTCGCAAACTTTATAGCATACTGATCAGTTGACTCCTGATTGACGTTTCGGAGAGAACCTGAGGAAACTATTGCTGGTTTTCAGTGTCACGCAATTCAAAATAGATCAAAATAAAAATCAAAACCGGTCAATAGATGAAGTCCAGAATCTGGCAAATGAAAGAAGGTAAATATGCAAAGACTCTCGCCAAAATTCTGGTCACAGAAATTTTTTTTATGCGAGATATGCGGAGAAAGTTTTTGCTCAAATTTATAGAGATTTGTATGGCGACGCCATGCTGGTGCCCATCCGTATGGGCACCAACATGGCGACCGAAAACCAACAGAAACATCTGTCACTGAGTTTTGCTACAAAAGCGTGAATTTATCCCTCGAGGAACTCTAAAACATTAAAATAATACTTTTTCTAAGACATGAACTGTTCAGATAGCCAAGTTCCCCGAAATAAGTCACTTTTTTAACCATCATGACAGCTCTCTAGGCCGTCATGTAAATGCTGCGTCACGCAAAAGCTTAGAAATTCAAGCGTTGTGTATCACAACACCAAGAACCCATTCGGAGCGAAAATTTGTATGAATATTAGTTCTCAGCTGCTCTTATACATCATTTTTAAAAGTAAAATCTCAGGAAGATCAATAGTTTTGTAGTTTGAATTTTAGTGACGTCATGTGAAAACCAGCTATTCATTCCGTACTTTATGACGTTTACTAATTGTTACCTCTAAGACCATGAGAAACTGGGTAAATACTTTTGCATCTGTAAAGAGCAAGTCATAATAAGCAAAATTATAAATCCCCTGGTTACTAGCCTAAACTTTAAGTAGATGTAACCCACGTTTTCCACGAAGAGTCAAATATTTCTCAAAATATTGTGGTTATGTCACTGTTCCTTACAACCTTTCATATGCAAGTAAATATATAAAACATCATATGTTTAGCTATATTTGATCAGCGGGATAAAGGTTTCAAGACAACAGAGATTATTGGCAGTTCCGTATCAACCTGACCGCAGTTGCGAAAATAGATTTTGAAAAAAAAATCGATCTCATGACCACTCTACCAACCAAGTTATCAGGCCACCTGGGAGCTGGTCATGTTGTGGGTGAGAAACCTTCATAGGAACAGTTTTCCGGAAAGACGAAAATACGCCATGATTTCTCTGGCTTGTGTAGCTGGGTTTCGCGCGCAAGTGCTTTGTTCCAGCGGTGTAGCCGTGAGGAGAATGGTAAGTAATATTTTTCCCTCTCGACCTCAGTCCCTCGCCATCGATACACTAAACACTCTCGTGAGACTTCAGTTTGGGTGTTCATTAAAATTCAAGGTTTTCTGCTTTTACAGTTTTTCACAATTATTACGTTGTCATAAAATAAAACTTGTGTTATGAATGATTTTAACAGGCTCATGTTGCTTAGAGACTGGAAATTTCCACTAGCTTCCCATCCATCTCTCATTAGTTTTTATACTCTCCCTTCAACAAACAGTCTTCCCAGAAAATACCCTATGCCCTGCTGAACTTATTGCTCTTATCTTTGATTACTACAGTACTATTCGATACAACAAATTAGAAACTGACCTCATTTCGCACAATTTACAGAATAGTCGCGTCCATAATTTTGAATCAGCGGCCTGCCCTGCGCGCTCGGTCGATTTTGAAATTTCTCCCACGCAACTGCCTGAACTGTGCTCCGCTCGGTCCGATTACTATTACGTCCAATCAAAATGATAACACAGGCTGTGTCCAGCAGTATCGGTTTACGCCTGTAAACCTAGACAATTATTTTCGTCCACATAAATCCGAGATGTCTGGGTACGAGACCGATATTGAGCATGTGTATGTTACTTGACGTGATGTCAGCCTTCACTAATGTATCCGTTTTTGCTGTACGTTTAGGAAAATACATACGCTTGTGTCGTTTACGTGTCGACGAAATGCTTGCATGTAAGTGAATAACAAACAATCCGTTTGTAAACCTCAGGAATACCATTGTACTTCGGAAATGTCTGTGTTGTTAGAAAGGCACACATTCATGGCCAATGGAAATTTCACGTCTGCCCACTGGACTGGGCAATTTGGGGAAAGGGTTGTTTTTTTAGTTAGTGAAGTTTTGAACTGGGTAAGAACTCTTAGCTACAATAGATAGTCATGAACACAGTCACTTCTACAAAGTTCCAATAAAATTAGTCGCTCTACTAGTCATAGTAAATTAAAAGTTACAAAAACCAGTATGCAATATATAGCTAAATTTCTCTAGGTACAAGCCCGCCAAAATAAGAAACACCTTATCACTGAAATAAGACATGAATGCTTGCCAATTTAAAATTCTTTTGTGGGCATTTAAATTAGCATCACTAACCTCGCTCGTAGAGATTAAAAATCCTTTTGAATTATCAACTTAAAAACGAGGTTAGTAAGGCTAATTTTAATTCTTACAAAGGAATTTAGTATATTGGCAGCCGTTTACAAAAAGGTTCTTATCTACAGTTGTAGCAAGTCTCGTTATTTACAAATGGATGACATTAACAATAACACACTCAGTCTACTCCCCTTGTGTAAAAACAAAATACTTAATTTAAAAGCTGAACTTGTCACCTATCAAACCGCTTGTGATCATGCAAGCTGTTAGAATCCGCTTTTGAGCTATCTTTCTTTATATAAAACCGATCATGGAATGAGATAATAAATGCCGTATCGTTGCTTTCAAGAAAACTGACATAACATTACTATACGGAAATCTTTTTTCTCATTAGCTAATGACATGTAAAAGTGTTCACATTTTAATCCGAGGGACATCAGTGGAATCTTGCAAACATGCCCACAGCAAGGCAGATACATGTCTTGTTTGACAACTTACATTGACAACTTACATGATCATCATGTATGCCTTCCGAATTTCACGGGGGTAACGGTGCAGTACTATACTGTACTATACGGGGGTGGTGGAGCAGTAGTGTACGGGGGTGGTGAATCAACGTCATACGGAGGAAGTGGTGTGTCTTCATATGAGGGTGCTGATGCAGTGGGAAGGGGAGCTATAGACGACCTGGATACACGAGCATGACCACTCCTAGAGGTATTTGCAGGAACAACAGGTGCTGTAGAGGATGCCGAAGACGAACGGGATTCGCCCTGTTGTTGATTTGCTGTAGAACCATTGTTCGAGTCTTGCGACTCAAAGAAGAAGTTGAAAGTACGACGCGAATAGACAAATACGATAATGATATTTTTGTTGATGAAAATAGATGTATTTTTGCCATAGCCCAGGCATAATCCCAACCGGAGACCAAGGAAAATCGTGTCAAAAGATACTTGAACAAAATCAAGAACACGAACCACAGAGTCATCACAAGACCCATATATTAGCATATCAAATGGCCACCACAGGAAGCTTATACAAGTAAAAGCAATGAGCGTATTCATGAAATGTCTGGAAATTCCATAGCTGCACTCGTTTTCATCTAAGACGACTGCTATTAGTTCGATTCCATCGAACAAATTCATTATGGCTTTCGCAGACCACTCGCTGAGTTCTGTGACATGAACGTGACTGTCAGTTGTTGCTATACCGGTGTGACGTATCAGGAAGTGAAGAAGCGGTGTTATACAGAGAGTCATTTTCAAAGTGTTCGCATTCCAAAATCCTTGATTTTCCACTTTGTTGCCAGTTTTGCCAAATACGATGCCAATCATAGGAACTATCCCAAGCCAAATATACAACATCCAGAAAATATAAACTTGATAGAGCGTTGCATCAATGCTAATGAGACACCACCACATCGTCACCGCAGGAAAGAACAGTAAACTGACTGCATACCACGCGTCTTCGTCTTCGTAATACGCTGGATATGACGCCAAGAAAAAGCACTGCGTAACCATCAAAGCGAAGAATACAAATCGACCAACGATAATCGAAGTTTTAACCCTGGTCATTGTGGTTTAGCTTGAGGCAACTGAAGTCTCGACAAGCTGGAATTCAAAGAACAAATTTAATGACGTGAAAGAATTATGTCTCAGTGTTGTCATGGAAACTGGAATATAATCAGCACGGAAATACCACACCTCACCAACAAGAAATGTCACTGATGTAGAAAAAGAAAGGCCAGCCTTCAATACTAGTTTCCACCTTGCCGCTATTTATTCAAAAAGAGTATAAGTCAGTCAGAACAACCGAAAATGAGATGCGAGCCAAGACGTTTTAGCATTATATGAGCAATTTAATTGATATTTATTCTGTATGATTATGATATTCACCAATCGCCGCCTCCAAGACGACGAGAAACTAAGTAACTAATTGCACAATGGTTTCTAAGTAACTAATTACTTCACGGTTTTGGAAGCGATCTTGAAGTTCCTTGACTGGTAGGCACTACAGTGTTTCTATACGAATCCGATGGGAAATAATTCGAAGTAATTTTCTGGAGTCGAATTCTGAATAATTTATGAATAGCAAAGTCGTAACGATAGGTCTTGTGAGCTTGCATAAATTATGCGTTAAGCCCATACACTTCGGAGGCTAGGTTATATTGCAGTCAGTCTTGTGAACGGCGTTGTGAACTTGCATCCTGTTGTGTTCAATACAAATTGGAGAACTTTATCTGAATTGTGTTGCCTACAACTAGCTCGACTTAGCAAAAGTGAGATACTAAAACAAGGATTTCTTTGACTAAATTTGAGGGGTGTAGCTCTGCTAGAGAGCATTCAGTCGCGTTTTTATTTTTCCACAGCTACATCCCTCAAGTTTGGTCGATGCAATCCTATGTCAAGTATCTTAACTTTGCTATTCATAAATTGTTCAGAATTGAATTTTTTAAGGGAATTGTTTGCCATCGGATTTGCATACAAACACTGTAATTTCTGACGTCGCGAACGAAATCTTGACAGCTACACGACCCTACACAACCTAGTGGTTTTTCACAATATTGAGGTTATGTCGCTGTCCCACAAAACCTTTCATTTAGCTCTTCATTTGCAACTGAGTATATGAAGAATAATATATTAAAACTTGCGGGGTGAAAATTCAAAGTCAATGGAGATTATGGCACTTCCATAAGCATTTCATGCAGGTGCGATAACCTGAAAACAATCCACGCTTGAACGGGATTCCATCCCATGGCCTTTGCGATGCGCCGAGCTTTCTCCTGCCACTGAACTGAGCTTTGAGCTATCAAGCCTTGAACTGGGAGCTGTACGGTCACGTTGTGAGTGAAAACTTTTCACGCGAAACAGTTTCCGGTTGTGAGTCTCTGGGAAAGACGCAGAGTTTATCATACACAACCAAACCTTGAACTAAGTAACAGTTCTCATAAGTATTTCAAGTTCAGCTATGTCCACCCGCCAGAGATTCTGCGAGGTCATCTCAAATAAATCAGAACTATTAATTTGCCATTTTTTTTTTCTTTGCAAATTATCATCGTTTCCAATTTCCTTTACCTACCGGCTTCGGAGAAGCCATATATAACAGTTTAATTCAGGATGAAAACTGTACACACACACAAAAAAATGAAAATAAGCTAAAATGCAACTTCAAAGGAAAATGAGATTAAGGTAAGAGTAAAGAGTATATTCGGAATTTCACTCCTCTTCATTTAGGAGCACTGCCAGCATTTTGATTCCATAAAGACAAATACGTCATGGCCCACCCTCACACCTGTCACCGGGTCTTTTTGACATGGTTACTGACTAACGAGTCACTGGCATTTTCTTCACTCATAATTGATGCACAGAGGCCTGTGAAGCTAAGAAACTCACGTGTAATAAAGGTATTCTTAATTAAAGTGTTGACTTGATTTTCTTCGTTTTTCAGCACAATACGCAGGGAATAAACTGTGAGAAATGTAAAGATCATTTCTACCGACCGGTGGGCAAGAATCAATCAGATCCTGACGCTTGCAAAGGTAGGAGAGTAATGAAATGCTCTTTACACAGCTTTTGAAAGTAGCCAAAGATGTCGGACATGCATTTTGTCTTTTGTTTGCACCAACTTCTGACAACGTCGACTACTATCACAATATGGCCTCCACACGGATGTCAATCAACATCAGTCCTCCCGCAATTTCACAGACCTTCTAACATCTAAAACTCCCAAATCTTGAGGTCTCAAAAATTTACCCCAAAAAGTCGTGAGATTTGGGTTCCAAATAGTGAGAATTACAAAATTGCTTTCAAACAAAGGAAGCTCAACGCTAACAATACCTAGCAGTGTTCAAAATGCCATAATTAGTGCCTTTTTAGCATTAATTAACACCTTAAGTAAGACTTGAAACACCAACAGGAGAGTCGTTCCGCCATCTTGAACACATGAAACAAAGCCTTTCCCAGGGGACTTCGCGCTGTGATTGGACATTAGAACGAGGTTTAAAAATAGCTCGGTCCAGATTCCCCAGTGAGAAGAAACGTAAACATTACAATATTGAATCCTTTTTAATCGAGTATATTTGTATTCGCAACTATTACTTTAAATCGGGTTGATTTTGGACCGGATTTGATTGAGTTTGTAATTCATGAAAATTGAGGTTGTAATTCGTGAAAAACCGTGAGATTTCGAGGTTAAATCGTGAGACCGTGAGATGAGTCCCGAAATCGTGAGAGCTGGAAGGTCTGAAATTTCAAATGCCTTTGAATCAGGGTTGACATGCCTAACTGGTGCATATGTACACAACCTTACAAATTATGATTCGGTTTGTATCATTCAACTTTTTTTTGACATTATTCTACATTTATACTGTCAACTCGCTAACTCCATCTCTAGAAGCATATTTCCTCTATTTGTCCTTAAAAACTCGTGTACTTTTTTAATCTTTATTTTTAACTCCGAAGAAAAAAACGCGCAAGTACGTTACGTGGTAACTTTTATAGTTTAATAATACTTTGCCACATATACAAAAACGCAAAGATGGCAGGATAGTGACAGGGGGGAACTTAATTCCATTCTATTGCCACTCTAACTGCTCAGTAATTTGTTTCCCACTTATCAAGACCGAACTGCTATACTACTTTACCCTTTTCATCCGTTAGCCTGCAACTGTAACACAAATGGAACAGCACACGTCTCGAACATATCGTTTGGTGACTGCGTAAGAGATGAAAATGAATTGTCTATTCATCCCGGGAAGGTAAGGTTACTAAGCGTAGCAAACTATACAGGATTATTATATAATGATTTTTGTTATACCTCCCAACTCAAATACGTTTTCCGATTGGAGGAGAACGTGTCACGTGCCGTTGGTCAAAACTCACTAACTCCCTAGGGCGAACAAAACTCACTAACTCCCTAGGGAAGCAACAACTTGAACTTTCGACTCGCACGTGATCAGGTCGTGCTCTTTGAAACCGCGGCAAATTTGTGTGTCAGCCGGCGTCAAGCAAACGATTTTTCGCAGTTTTTTTTTTTTCTATTTTTGAGTTGGGAGGTATAACAAAACACTTAATGACTGGCCCCAAGGGAAACAGTGAGTTTTGTTTCCCCGAGACCTTTATATTGAGGGTCTCGGCGAAACAAAACTCACTGTTTCCCTTGGAACCAGTCATTAAGTGCTTAATGACTATTCTAGGTATCACCTTCTAAAAGGCTTAAACGGAGTTAAGGAACCCTTATTACAGGAACATTGCATTTCACTAGAAAACAAAACACTATTTTCGATCATGCTGAATGTCTGGGAAGATTGTTCTTAGAGACTGAACTACCTAATAATTTTTGACAGTGGTGGTTTTCCAATGGCAACGGTATATTTGCCCCAATCAAACTTCTTCCCCTTCTAAAAAATCACTGACATTGCTCTTTTTTCTCGATCTTTCACTTTCTGGGTGCTTAAATGATTTCTTAATTTCCGGAATCTTGTCAGAACAGGTGGAATTCTGTCCTGTGTCAGACCCCTGACCTCTCACAAAGATTTGGAAAACTAAATACGCATTATTACATCGAGTATGTAGTTTCTAACTCAGGGGTGATTTTTTTTTGTTTTTTGTTTTTTTGTTTTTTTTGCACTTCTACTCTTTTTACTTGTATTACGAGATAGTGTTAGTTCTAGTGAGATCCCAGAGACTTCTAACTCGATATTTCGACACTAAAATACATTAAGTATCGTTATTATTTATCTCCTAGCAACCAGGGGACTGTTACTGTAAGGCGTTTGTACAAGGCCGACAATGTGACACGTGCCAGGCCGGTTATTACAGGCTTACTAAGGGGAACCCTGCCGGGTGTTTGGGTGAGACCAATGAAAACAACTCAGTAATCAGCGTGTATGGCACTATAGTTTAATGTGTCTTGATGCAATATGCAGACACGTGTATGCGCGTGACACTATTTGTGGCGTAACGACGACGTTTTCTAAAAAATTTACTAAGATTTACTAATTTACTGAAATTTAGTAAGTTTATTTCTTTGATGTTTTTTGACAACTTTCTGATGGCTTTAAAACGTACGTCTCAATTGACCAGGTGGTCAAAAATTCTTCAAAAACGTTTTAACTTGCATCGGTGATTTTCACTGTAAATTTGTTTAGTTCCTGAAGTAACAGCACTTTTCGTGCGTTTTTTTTTTTTTAATTTCTTAGGAAGAAGGAATTACAGCGATTATTCCAAACTTTTGAACCCATACACGGCCTTTTGCATGGATGAGTGATTTAATTTATAAAGTCAGGAGAAGATTAACCAAACATGCATGCATTACACTGTTATCAAATTCTTTCCTTTCATAGTCTGACCTGGTAATGTAAAATAACATATGCAAGACACTACTTTTTTCTTTTAGCCTGCAATTGTCATCTGAATGGTTCAATAAGACGGTCTGATGTATGCCAAGGGGTAAGTATTTCCAAAGACAAATATTCACTTCTTCCTTATGGCACATTGGCTTGATTAACCGTTCAATGTGTTCTGGCAATAGGCTTCAAGGCGTTTTGTTCCACTATCTATCTCGCAAAGCCTTTTCACCCTTACGCGGTATAAAATTCCGCGAAAAGATATGAGCTTCAAAGATGTAACTCTTAAATAGCAAAACACGTTTTGTATGAGGATTCAAGGTTCAGTGGCATTCAGTACTTAGTAGTACATCTTTAAAATTTTATCTTGCTATTGCGTTCGTGTGAACGACTCTCGAGGATTGTCATGTAGCTATGACGGTTTGACCAGACGCTTATCAGCCCGAAGGGTTAATAAGCTGAGCTTCTGGTATGACAAAGAGCTTGGTGTGTTTTTCCACCTTAGGATTATCATGGCCAATGTAACTGTAAGACGAATGTGGATTTTCGAGACTGCAGTCAGTGTAAAGATGGTTACTACGACTTACAGGATTCTGATATCAACGGTTGTAAACGTAAGTAGGGCTTTTCGTGAGTATCTAAGAAAAAAGGAGCACAAGTAACGGAATAACAGTACACTGACAATAATTACTGTTATTATACATTGATAATTGATAATTATACACTGATAATTACTGTTATTATACATTGAACTCACTATCTCTTTTCTGATTGGCCGAAAGCGTACGGTGAATTTTCGAAATCAGCACCTGTGACGTCATAACTGCAGATTATACAATAATCATGTCAAGGGCACTCAAGGTCACTGGTAATCATGTCATGTATGACCGCGGTGCATGATTTCTAAGGGTAATCATGTCAAGTTCGCGCGTTTTGTGTTGCTTGCCGTCTGTGAAGAAGCATAAACATGACTTCCATTTTTTTCCGTTCAATGTATAATAAAACAATTATTGGATGAGGTTTTGCGATATTCAGAATAATCAAGGTCTCGGTAAGGGTTATCAGCCTCTGCCTTCGGCTTCGGCTGATAACCCCTACCTCGACCTTGATTATTCTGGATATCACAAAAACCTCATCCAATAATTGTTTATTGTCCTTTTGGTATCTTTTAAACTATTTCAATAGTGGAATTTATGGCAGCAATAACAACGTTTTTGACTTTTTAACCACGTCTAATTTTTTGTAATAACCTTGAACATTCTGTTTTGTAAAGTTATTCCAAAATTTAGTTAACCTTTAATATTGCTGGAAAATCTCACCTTCTGTTGTTTGATACGCTTTGTTGATAAGCCCAAGAAGACTGAAACATATTTTCTTTGTAATCTGCACTCAGGTGATGACTATCTCATTGCCCTTGTCTCATGGCTTAGAGTTTTTTGTGCTTTCTAGCTCCTACTATCCCTCTGTTATTGATCCATAACAAATCAAACTTAACATCTCTTACTTTAACCTTCTCCTCTCCACTGTTCGAAAACTTCTCGAATATTCAAAATTAAAACGCGATGACCTGACAAGGATTTCACGATTTCTATTGTTGAACATTTTGCTTTCCTATTCTTGAGGCGCGGTGACCTAACGATCAGTGTGCTGGATTTGGGAAGAGCGGGCCTGGTTCGAGTCCTGGCTGGAGTCCTTGTGTTGTGTTCTTGCGGAAGACACTTCACTCTTACAGTCCCTTTCTCCACCCAGGTGTATTAATGGGTACCGGCGAATTTGACTTTGCGGGTAACCCTGCGATGGACTAGCATCCTAGCCACGGAGGAATAGAAACATTACTTAAAACTTAATGCGGCGGAAACCGGAGATAAGCGCCGTTTATATCCGCCAGTAGGCTCGAGCGCACACTTCATTATTCTTATTCAGTTTCAAACATTTCAAAAATTAGCGCAATTTATTAAAAATTTATTAATAAGTTCTTAATAATACATTAATTAGGGACTAGTAAAAAAGTATAAGGGGGGTGGGCCGTAGTATTTGAAAATGCGGTGGTTAGAAAACACATCACCCACCCCTTCCATTTGGCACAAAACTGAGTGACCCACACCTAAATGAAGTTTGAAAATCACATGACCCACCCCCTGTAAAACTGACATTTTTGGTTGCATAATCCAACAAAATCACGTTGTATATCAACATGAGGTCCAAAAGCTTCTAAAAAATAATACTGTTAACTTTACTCTTTCAACTTTCATGTCATATCCGTAAACTCTACAAAAAAAACTTGACCATAAACCTTGCACACTCGGTCTCGCGTGAAACAGCTATCCATCTAGAAAAAGGTTGTAGTGAGTCCTGGCACTCACACAACCAGCAAACTAGGAGACCCAGGTTCAAGGGTGTGAGTCCAAGACCCATGAACACAAGTTGACCATTTGGTGTTCTTGGAGACCAACATGTCGAAAGAGCGTAATTAGTTGAAATATTTCTGCTCTAGATCTGGGACTCCTTGTTCATTCCGTTAGACTTCTCAATTTTAGCTTTCGTACAGATTCACATATTATAAGTTATGTTTGATGCCAAGACACAAAAGAGGACTGAAAATTTTTTGTTTTTATTTAACAAATAAAGAAGCCTAAGCCGTGTATTACACTGTGATAACACACGACGGGCATTTGAGAACACGAGGGAAACGTAGAAAACACGCTTTTTCTATGTTTTATACTCCGATAAAACATGGGTTTTTGACAAATCAGAACGCGTGCAGGGTCCTATCTATATTATAAACAATAATAATTTTGGCTCGATACGTACAAAATTCAAATGTGTGACCAACTGTTCCTGTAGTATCAAGACTTAAATTATAAAAGACAATTATTTTTTGAATGTGTGCCAATTCCTGTTATAAAATAGGATGACCCACCCCCCATGGGTAGCTAAAACTGAAAATTGAACGGTCCACCCATTACCAAGAGCTCAAAAACTGATGACCCAGCCCCTCTCCCCTCCGGTCCACCTCCTCGCACCAATGCTTTTTGACCGGTCCCTTGGTTAAACAAATTGACAATGTGTGGTGTCTACGTATACACCTGAATGATGTAACAGTACGTTTTTACTTGTAGCGTGTGATTGTGATGTCGGTGGTTCATCGAGTGGCCAAAACTGTGATAAGATGACAGGTTTCTGTCATTGTAGACCGAACGTTACTGGAAAGTCTTGCAACAGGTAAGATTATCCTATGTATATCAGAGTGTTAAACATTTAAAACAGCTCTGCAACAGTTTCGAATGGGGCTTTTTATTTTCGTTTTTGATAAGTATCCCAAACCAATCAAAAGAAGAATACAAAAATGCTTATCGGTTTTATGTTCCATTCCATCTCGATATAAAATTATTAGGTTTCGCGGAGTTTGTTTGGTAAGCGATCAAATGTTGAGTAGAATTAAAAGTATAAAAAAATAAATGAATTAAGCTATCAAAGCGAGTTGTCGATACTAACTATGTATAAACTTATTATTTTAATTATTTGTTGTTTCTCCTGAAGTACTGCAATAGGGTACTATTATCCGAATACTCACTTCATACAAGCAACGAGAAGTCCCTACAAACCATCCACGGTTAGTACAACAAACTGAATAAGCTTAGATCATATCATAAAGTCATTTCTTTCAATGAAGCCATGGAGTTGTTTCACTGTACTTAGGGCAGATTTTAGTTTGAAAGATTTTTTTTTTTCTCGAAAGAGTACGCAGCTTTTAACACAGAGGTTGACGAGTATGTATGACGACAAGCTGATGTGACGACAGGTCACCGTCGAGTACCTGCCACTGCTCCTGCGTATTTTTCATTGGTCAAAACTGAACTCAAGAACTGGAAACCCCTCAACCGACCAACCAATAATTTAATTTATATTCATGACAAAGAAAAAATGAAAGTCGATAAGTTGAAAGTAAAATAAACAATCAAAAATGGCACAAAAGACTCTATGTTCGGTCGAGAATAACAATCAGTTACTTCCTATAAATTCTCCTGACCCAATGTTTTGCATAGGCTCTGTATATCAGAAAATTTCCCTTTTAAGATAATTTTCTTGTCCCAGTAAACTGCTATGATAAAAATGCATTTTGTTGTAGTTGATGATGTACACACTCACATACATACATGCTTTATTCGTCCCAAAACGGCTTTTAGGAATAAAGATAGAACTATTAAAAAAATTTAATTAATTAACAAATTCAATGTGCAACTCAATTTTAAAATTGAGTTGTACATAGATTAATAAGTAACTAGAACTAAGTAAAATTTTCTCTGCCATATATTTTCCAACAGGACAAGCTTTATGTTTCATTGGACATCCCTAAGACTGGAGACTATCGTCTACTGGTTAAATACATCTATGAAGACCTTGAGGCTGTTCATACGCAAGTCACGGTACAATTCAAAAACACTTCCGAGGCCGGAGAGTTATTCAACTTTTCAGCTACGCTACAAGAAGGTAACAGCCCGGCTACCGTAAACGGTCAATACTTGCGACTGAAGAAAGGATTGTGGATGCTCAACATTACAACTCTACAGCAAAGTGATCAACTAAAACTGGTAAACAGGCGTTTCTAGGTGATTTTTACAATTCTCCTAAAATTAGACTTGATAACACTACCACAGTAAGTCTTATAGGGAGTGCCATGTAAGCGCTCTTCGTGAAAAAACTTTAAGGTCAGACATACAGTTGGACCCTGCTATCTCTTGTCTCTAACAAAAAGTCATTTCGCTTGGATTTGGTCGTAGTCATTCAATATCTAAATATCCGCTCTCGCTTGAACTCGGTAGAGAATGAACTAAACCAAATTTCACCCCCCCCCCCCCCCCTATCACGAACTGTGATGACTAAAAAATGTACCGACGTTGATTTCAGACAAAAACAATAATTAAATGAATTGAAGTAATACTTAGTACCCGAGTGCTGCACTGGAGACTACGTGAACTGTGTTTGTTCCAACTGTATATGAACGCTTCAATGTTGCATTAATAATCCACAGTTTTTGGCTATTCGAATGTAATCACCTTCACGTGCCAAGACAAAAAATTAGCCATTGTTTTATTGTACTGATTAATATTTCAGGGAAAATATGCCAATCCCTTTAATTTGAAGCCCCACTACCCCGAATGTTTTTTTTTTTCTCTTAGCGAGTGCAGGGTCCCACAAGTACCTACTGCCTGCTATCCTGATTGACTGACTGACCGACCGACCGACCGACCGACCGGCTGACTGTTGTCACACTCCTTCACACCCCGCTCCAGGGCCATACTCTGGGTGTTTAGTTGTTAAAAAGTACAGCCTTACAAAACATTATTTTCAATTGTACTTTCCATAGTGAAATGGTCGTTTTCATTGTTTTATTTTCAAGGACGGTGTGATCGCAATACCAAGGAAATTTATAGAAGCGGCAATACTGGACCCCGAACTGAGCACGCAATTCGTGTTCCACTGCAGCGTCGTTGCAAATGATATGAGGTAAGACAATCTTATTTTTTATTATAGTAATTATAGTAAACACTTTGTTACACACCATTTAAACGGATTTTCTACATCTCAGCAAATTTTGTCACTCACTGGGGGTTTCCTTAACTTTTTGCGTTTTATTCGATATCTTCATTTCATTTAAGCAGTTCTTAACAATACATCATAGTCTCGTGGTTCTCAGCTAACTAATCACAGAGTTCCAAGACTTGTCTCCGACGGGACACTCTACTGGAACTCGAGTTTAAAAAAAAAAGAAACGATATTTCCTAGAGTATAAACTTGATTTACTTTTGTCATTACTTTTTTTCTCACTGGCTGATGAGTTTAGGATTCAAGTAACATCGCCATGGTAACTGAGCCACCCACCCATACCCCCCCCCCCCCCCCGCCCAAAAGAAAAACAATGCCAGCTTAGACAGGGATTCAGCACAAAGACTTATGAACCAACTCATATGTCTGTCAAATTTTGTAATCAGAAGTTACCTTTTCCATAAACGTTACTGCTTAGTCAACCCTGCTAAAAACGTTCATCGATCATGTTTATTTCTTTCTTTCAGTTCTGATTCCAGATGCTTGTCCTGGTTATTCAGTATTACTATGGACTTTCTAGACGGAGCATTGCGTAAGTTAACCTTAACGCTTTCTGAGAAAAAAAACAACAAAACAAAACATAAATAACGATCTGATTTTTCATCGACTCAAGAAGGCAATTTCTACCATTATCATCTGCATAGCCATCGTTCTTAAGTGTCTAGTATCCTCAGTTAATTTACTGGATTTAAGTGTGTGATAAAGGTTAATTTCGTTTTACCAGGGTTTCTGAAAAAATACTTGCATGAGAGAGTGTAACAAGCTCGACAAGTTACCAAATTATAGAACCGGAACCGATGATTACATTTTGACCTCTATCGTGTTTGATAAATTTCTGCCGAATATTTAGTTGTTTTTAAGAAAACTGTTGATCTACTAAGGCGGGCAAGTGAAGCACGCTGCTATTTATCATCTTGAAGTTGATAAAGGTAAATTAGCCGCTGCAGAGAGTTAGTGAAGCTGAGTGTTGGCCCGTCACTTGTACTTAGGCCCTCTCTTAGGGAAACTACATTCGGGCTACCTGGATCTCGCAGCAGTTGTTGTTGTAACAAAACCCTCGTGGTCGACTGAGGAATAAAGACTGTGTTCATTGAGTTCTCGGTATTGCCTGAGTGCGTTAACCTTTCGTCAGAGCAAAGCCCTGGGGGAGGATGGGTTAAATGTGTTTAACTGCAAGCATACAACCCGCAGTCCTCACTTTGCCCTGACGAAAGGCCAACACTACAACGTCAGCTTCACTAACTCACTACAGCTCCTCGGCTGGCCGCGAGGAATCTTAAGCTTCATAAAGAAAAGACATCTATCTTTTTTTTATCTAGAGAACACTTTTGTTTAACTTATAATACCAGTCATTATAAAGTGCCATTTTTCACATCCTAGCTTGTGCGTGTGATGCCCAGGGATCTAACAGTGCGATATGTGAGGAGTATGGGGGCCAGTGTTCATGTAAGCCTGGTGTTGAAGGACGTGATTGCGGTAGATGCAAACCAGGCTTCTACAATCTCACGGTCAGCGGATGTACACGTGAGTATCTTAAGTAAATTGACTGCAGGTCAACGTTTGCTCAATTACAGAAGTTGGTTGATTAAAATGCGGTAAGTTGACGTTGATGAATTGACGAAGTCAGAACGAGATATGACGATGTTAGGAGAAATCTTGACGTGGTGAGTGTCTTCAGTTACTGGAGGCAGAGAATTTCTTCTTGTGCCAATCGAATAGACTGGATAATAAATTAACTGCATGGGCAGGATGTCTCTAAATGAAGTTGTGTGGCGTCAGAATTGATGTTTAATTGTAGCGGTGTTTGTAAAACAGGCATTATTCTCACCGGCTTTTAAATAGGATAAGGCACTTGCGGCTAACTTCTGGCTTCTTCTTTCATCATTTCTTTTATTGTCATTTCTGCGGTGAACATGTTACCTTCAAATCAAAGGAAAATAAACATATCACTGTTAACAATGAGGAAAATTTGACAGATTTCCAACCACCAAGTTAAGAATTTTAGGGTGAATTTTAGCGAATAAATTGCCATTTCGATGATAATTACTTCAGTTCTTCTTGTTTTCAGCTTGTGGTTGTAATGGACCAAACCAAGTATGTGACGTGACAACTGGTGAGTGTGAATGTCCTGACAACACCGTGGGACGAACATGTCTGCCGTGTCAATGTAATAACAACACGGACAAGTGTCTTAGAACTGAGGAGTGTCTTGAATGTCAGTTTAACACGACTGGCTTCTACTGTCAGCATTGTGATAAAGGAACATTCGGAGATGCAGTTCATCAACAGTGTCAAGGTAAAGGTACTTCCGACCCTCTTTCTCCCTAAAATCGAGCAATAACATTCCGGGTAGAGCCACGCCCGTCCAAGTTGACGAGCGCTTTGAAGATTATTGTCTAATGACGTCACTTCGAAAGGAGCATACAAATATTTGTGCGTAACAAACATTCAAAAACTGCAAAAACCCTGTGGGCGATTTAGACACGTTAAGGGATATTTCGACAAGGGAAAGTGAGTTTGTAGGTAACGAGATATCAGGGGTTCGTTTTTTGGCGCCAGAAGGGAAAACAAAGAACCTGTGATCTCAAGTTACGGTTTGTACATGTAACCTATGTGCTACACTTCAGGTTCAACCCTGTCAATGTTTTAACGTTGTGTTGTTCGGTACTGCCATTGCACTTCTGTCCGCTTAACAGTTCTTAACTATTTGTCGGGGCAATTAATTAAGAGTAACAATTCCCCTAGTCGCTCCATGTATGCCGATGGAAACAGTAATAATCAAGTTCATTAATTCTGCAGGATCATCATAAGACGTTCAAATGTGATTCGAACAGACAACATTAACGTTTTGAACCCCCTCTATAAGATTTCTCAAGTGAGATATTTGACTGTTCAAACAGGTGTATTTCGAATTGTATTAACTGCTTTTAATACCGTTTTCTTTCCTTTAAGAGAAATGGCACGAGGAAAATGCCAGTTTCACTCGCTGACTTAAGCTTTAACCATGCACCTGATTTTTGTGTCAAAGTACCTATAATTTAATTCTCAACTATCCTTTACTTGGTGTTACCAATGTCCCCCCAGCTTGTGCGTGCAGTGAAATTGGCTCGTTGGATCACGCATGTGACAGAGTTAGCGGCCAATGTAACTGTAAAACAAAAGTCACTGGAAGGAACTGCACTTTGTGCGAGGTAATCATTTTCTCTCGTGTTTCTTGTTGATACAATTGTGTAGCAACACTGGTTTGTTTCTAACACTACAATTGAATATTTTTTAATATCTTGATAGGCCAACACTTTTAACTTTGGTCCCGCGGGATGCGAGGACTGTGGATGCAACACGTTTGGCTCGGCAAATCTGCAATGTTCTGTCAGCGGACAATGCCCATGCAAGCCTAATGCAACGGGATTAAAATGCGCACAGTGTACTTCCGGATTCTACGGACTTCCGGTCGAGCCCTGCAGAGGTGAAGAGTGAACAAACTGAGGAGTGGTTCTGTGAACGAGAAGTGAAGAATAACATTAAATTTATGTTTTCAACTTTCGATTTAAGAATGATCGCTCACAAATGTGACTTTTGATTCACTCCACGCGTTTTTCGAGTTCGTTTTAAAAAGAGTCCACATACTTGCATCAATAAAGGAATTTTCTATCTTATAATCTCACCTCGAACTGCCGTATATCATAGGCAGTTTGGTAAAACTAGCATCAATTATCATCAAATGATTAAGTTCAAATTTATTGACTTTAAAGCTAAAAGAAACAGTAAGTCACCGCGTGTTTGGAACCTCTATTGTCATTCGCCTTTTGTAAAGCCATCATGGTTTTTCCCCAACTGAAAATGGACTATAGAAGGAAATAAACGAATGCTCCTTAAAATCAGGGACCAATAGTTCATACTTTGAAATTTACTACAGACCTGGTTAAACAGGTAGCCGTACATTCAGTGAGAATACGTACCATAAATATTTATTTCATATTATATAAACTAAATGTTCATTCAGTCATTCATTCATACATGTTCAGACTGCCTTACTTGATAATGGCATGACAGCTATTACTCCAATAAACCAACTTTCTCTATTTTATTTCACCTTTTAGACTGTGAGTGCAACGCAACAGGCACAATTCCCGACAGTGTATGTACAAATGATACAATTGGACAGTGTCAGTGCAAGCCAGGAGTCACTGGAAGGTCATGTGACCAATGTATGAAATTCTTTACCGACCTATCGGATGCGGGATGTGAAGGTGATTTTTAGTCATACATATAGAACAGCTTGCCAATAAAATCTTTCAAGCTTTATTTTCGCAGCTGCTTAAGTTGTGTTCATAACTGCGTTCTTTGCAAAATCTTTATTCCTAGCTGCATGCAAAACAAAACAAAGTAACACTTGCCAATTTGAGAGGTATACAATAAACAGTGGTAGTGAAGACAAGATAAGATAATCACTACATAAGGTTTAAAACAGCGCAACATTCGATCCACAAAAATTGGTAGTGGTTCACGTCACTCTTGTAAGAATGAAAATTTCTGCTGACGCTTAGGATAAGCAGTATCTTTCATAATGAAATCAATTGTCCGCCTGACAAACTAAGCATAAATACGGGGTTAGAACGGTACAAGAGTCTCAGAGGTAGCCTGTGTAATGGGAGTAAATGGGGAAAAAGGCACGGCTAGGGCTAGTCTCGTCTCCCCGCACCCCTTTTTCCCTCCACAATACTCCAGCTACGCAGATTTCACAAGAGCTGACCGCAATCAAGGAAACCCTTGACGTGCAGAACCCATCATTAATTGGTCGATTTTGAAATATCATGTTAAGGAACACATTTGTTCAGATGTTTGGATACACTTCTACTGGAAAGTGTTGGAAAAGAACTTGATAAAACTAGATTTACCTATCGTTTATTCTTTTCTACACAGCATGTTCCATGTGTGTACAGAATCTGAGGGGGATGATTGTCAACAATTCATATAATGTAAATGAGACAGATGTAAAGGTTCACTCGCTGAAAGAGTTGACAGACTTCAATGAACCAATGGTAGCAGTGTCGAGTTCGTTAAGGCAAGCCAAGGTTTGTAAATTTCTACGTCAGTTACCAACCTTCCCTCATTTCAAATGTCTGTTTTTAGTGGCACTGTTGTTCTGCTATTTCAGGCTGAAAGAGAACAGTTCTATTCAAGGATTTCTGCAGGAAATCAGCTCTACCAAGGCCTCATAACCTCACATGTGCCTGAAACCAACAACAGCCTAAAAGAACTCTCCGTCAGGGTAAGAAATGAGACGTGTAAGTCTTCCAATTTATAACAATTAACAAATGAAAAATAAGATTTAGCTGGGCAAACAAAACATTTAAGCCATCTTCTACATTCTAGTAGATGCAGACAAGTAATTTGGTGGTTCTAGACACCCTAGAAACACGTCCTTATAGACAAGAATTTTCGAGTACCAGAAATTGTTCCGCGGGGAGAGACCAAAATCGCTACCCCTGATTCGAGTTGGCCCTGTCCTTCACCGTAAATACCTTTTCAATGGTTTTGTGTGCTGATTTCTTTTCTGTTTGTATTTTTATATTTTTAGGCAAGGGACCTCAGCAATTTTGCAAACGAAGCTGCCACTAACACCACGAAGATTCTACAGGATATCACATACGAAAAGGAGGCGACATTATCTGCCAGGCAATATGTTACTTGTAAGTCCTTCGAACAATTTAAAAGCCTCTTTCATCTTCTTATGGAACAATAAGTATGTTGATTACCGCATTGAATTTCACTCTTTTCATTGACCGTTTTCATCGAACAACTTCTTCATAAGAAACTCGTTGTTCTAAAGACTGGTGTGGACTGTTTATGTTTGCTTCAGTTAAAAGCTCAACAAGGGCACAAATGCGAAATCGTAATCAAGTTCTAGCTAATTCTGGCAATAATTTAGATTATCCCAATGGAAAAGATAACAGACCTTGCGTTACTTAGTGATTTAGGAACTGTGTCCTTAAGAAGCTCATAGCAAAGTCTGCTGAGGAGCTGCATTCACTGGACTCATCACACTTTTAATTCAATGCAAAATAAACAATGTATTCTTCATCAGCTGTGGATGTTATCATCGGAGATGTACGCCAGGCACTTGAGGAATACAGTACTACTGCATCGCAGGCCTTGACGCACTCAACCGAGGCCTGGCGCAATACAATGGAAAGAAACTTTACTCAATATTCCTGGAACATTACTGAACATACAAGAATGGCTGAAAACATGTCTGCTCATGTCGAGGAAACTTTAACGCGGGTATATAACTTAACTGTAAATATGTTCTGGTGCCACTTATAGAATCGAAACTGGAAAGCTTAGCTAAGCTAACCTTGACAGGCTTATCCAAAATGCCATTGTAAAAAGTATATAAAGTTCTTTCTTTGGTGAAGTTTTCCAAAATAGCGATATTGAGCTGTGTAGAGATTCACGTAATTAGCATGATGAGCTATTAAAAGGGAAGCTATTCTAACAACAAGCTTCCTTGAAATCCCCACAAAACTGTATTGTTGTTATTGTTTAATTCGATTCTTGCAGAAACTGGTAATGAGTGTATAAATAAATAAATGAATAAATAAACAATAAATAAATAAATGATAACTTGTTGATTTTATTTTGTGTCAAATGAGTCTGCTTATTGGATATTCATTTGTTATTTCACAGGTCGTTTCTCAGCTATTTCGTGCGAGAGAACTTGATGTCTCCATACAGCAAAAAGCAGCCAATTTTAATCAGATTCAGGAGAGCTGGAATCAGTCACATGCACTCTTCATGGATTCAGTTGAGCAAGTTTATAACTATTCCAGGGAAATACAAGCGATCTTGATGGACACAAAGGTAGGAACGTTTTAGAGTTTTTAGTTAACTTAAGTCTTTTTTTTTCTTTTTACTGCGCCATTCAATAACATGCGGACTCTAAAATTCAAAGCTCAACCGACAAATGCGCTTTTCGCTACCGTCAATCAAATGTTCGGCGCCTCCGGCAGCTCCTCCCAGCTTCCAACTACCGCCGAGCACTGTTTTGTCTGAACTATGTGCTCAACGATTTGATTACCGAGCGCTCGTTAAGCTTTGAATTTTAGATTCCGCATGTTATTGAAAGGCACAGTAAGTGAAAACAGTAAAAGTTCATCATGGCAAATATCGAAACTTGATAAACTGCAGTATATAAAAATATCTTAAATAAAAATTTAAACTCCCTAAAATTTATATACCTTTACCAAAAATAAATAAATGAATGAATAAGTAGTACCTGTCTTAACCGTTGCCGTTGACGTCACTGTCATTTCATCCTCTGCTTACTTTTCTTTGCAGAATCTACTTGAACAAGAATTGATAGCTTTGAATAATACCAGTGCTTCGTTATCAAACACAAATGCGACATTAAATGATACAAGAAATGTTTTGTTGACAGGGACCTCCATATTTGAGGTAATGATACCCCTTTTACCTTCACGTAATGTACAACTTTTTTCAGAAAATATTCTCCCGTAACTCCTAATTACCTGTGTTGTATCTAAATTGATTTGGGATTCAGTTTCAACCCCAAGAGTAATTGTTCTTGTGGCTCCAATCAGTGTACCTGTGTTCAGAGATTCCCAAATTTTCAACAAATCTAAATAAACGTAGCATAAAACCCAATGGTACAAAGAAGCTTTGGCAGAGCCAAAGTTGCAATCAAATTCTTGATCACAAGTTAACCTCAATTCCGCTTAACATCAGAACAAAGCACGGAAACAGTTGCTTGAATGCTTACGACAATTCACCTGGAATTTAAAGAGAATACCTCCTAACAGTTTGACAAAATCGGAAAACTAGTTGCTGAAACAGTGAACTTCGTACAATTGTTTTCATCCAAATATAACTGAAGCTAACACTAAGTCTCCAAGACCGAATGGAGAAGAAAATCTAATTGATTGTTTCAAAATATTCTCTCTACAACAGCAATACCGCAGCACATTATCGCCTGTCAATGGGGAACTGGAGGTATCCATGCTGCAATACGAACAAGAACAAACACAATTTGTTATACGCATAGAAAGGGGCCGTAATCTACCACCGAAAGATCTTTCCAGTCAAACCTCAGACCCGTACGTTTTGGTATCAACTATCCCTGACTGGAATAACGAGGGAACTCAAAAGTCCTCCACAGTCAACGGTAATGCTCATCTACAATTATGAGTGCAACAATCAAACTCTATTATGAGACGGTGGAAAGGCTGGGTTAATTCTATGACGCTTCTTTAAGTTTTTTTTCAATTCACGAGTTCTTTGCTTTCTTTCTTTCTTTCTTTCTTTCTGTCAACTTTATTGTCAATTTTATTGTCAATTTTCACTCGTGAATTTGTGCGGTCGGGAATCCTTATGCGATACAAGGCGAGATTGCTGTCATCATTTTGTTAGCGAACGGGACTTTGGGCGCGATGCCCAACGAGTTTGCCAAGCAGAAAGGTCTCTGATGAGTCCCTTGGCCGGGACGAAACGAGCTGCGTTAGACTAGCCACGAACAATGTATTATCACAAGTAACTGTCGACTTTATTGTCAATTTTCTTTGCTTTCGTTGCTGGAATGCCCTAGGGCTGGGCTTGTTGGAGAGTGCCTGTCGCTAGTTATCGCTTGCTCAACAATTAATCTCACCTCCACCTGTTTTACCTACCACGTGTTTTACTCTGTTGTGGCTCAATATGTGAATGCAAATTTCTTTGCGCTTTGACAAAAGAAGAATTTCGTCATTTCAAGTTTCTAAGATCATAGCCTCTTGCATGTCTGGACAAATTAGCTGAATAAGTGATGTTCATCTGACGTCATCAAAACTCAAAAATCTAAACACTTAATCTTTTAGACTCTTTGACATTTAAAAAATGTGAAGGTGTGAAAATATTTGAAAGTTGTTCCCTGTCTTCGTTTCAAGAATAAACCGCTTTGAAATTTGTGTTTTCCCGGACGAACGGGTTTCCCAACGAATCGAACAGCTTCACGTCATTTTACATTGTAAATTTTCTGATGGTAATAGTTTACATATTCATGTAACGATAACATCTTGAAAGATTTCAAGTGAAGTCCAAGCATATTGATAATAGAATTATTTAAAATCTACGTCAACTCTTGTACAATTTTAAAGCGGCCACACTGAGAAGATCACCTCCATATCCTTCGTGGTGGCTGCCTACTAAATCTAGTAATCGCCTCAAAATTCGGGTTGGGGCGATATTTGTCCTTTAAATCAACGCACTTTCGGACCCATTGTTCTAGTCAGTTAGCCTCTATTGGAGAAGTTCCTGACTCGTCAGAAACAAGGGATCTAAAGTGAAGTCTTTCTCGACAAAGCTTAACGCATCAGCGAAAATTTCTTATCTTAGTTTACTCCTGTTATCACTTCCAGGTGACCTCAACCCAGATTTCCCGTTTGGCGATGTATTTCGCTTCAAAATTACCATGGAGCAGTTAAATTTCACTCAAGTGAGGCTGGCCGTGTATGATGACGACCCTGATGACGAAGATGATTTCATGGGCGTTGCATTTATTGATTTATCTAAAGTGGGAAACTTCTTCGATAACATTATCACTGAATGGTATTCACTTATACCACAGGTAAATAACTTGCGGTAGATAAACACCACTGAGAAAATCGATACATCGTGCTTAAAAAAACTTAGCTGAACACGACTTGATCAGCTATTTACATTTTCTTGCTTTACAAAACAATAGTAATTTTTATGGCTTCGACGAAGCAATAGTTAACATTATAGAAGACGACAGAAGCCAGTACAATGCCTTTGCTACTGCCTGTAAGACTTTCAACTTCTCGGTTTTCACTTCTGTACAAATGAATCTAAATCTCAATCTATATATATGACATAATGTTACATTATTGTTCGCATGAGATCCATATTTGTATGATGAAAAACGCAGGATTTCTATAGCGTAGTAAGAAATTCATTCCACCTGCATTTGACCTAGGACCTTGTGCATAGTTTGAATATCTGCGAATGGAATTTTTCAGTAATAGTGAGAGATATGACATAAACAATTATTATTTTGTTATGTGTTAGGACCCCTCCGATATAGCCAGCGGCAATTTTGTTCCATCCAGTGGACTTGGACTTACAGATGTATCGAACCTACTGGAAACAGAAGTCGACAAAATCAAGCAAAAGCTTGCAATGGCTGACGTTAAATTACAACAGGCTCAGAATCAAGCCTCTTATTTGGAGTCACTCGCTCACCAAATGGAACAGTGAGTAAAACACAAGTATTTGATTCTTTTTTTTTTTTTGGAGGAGAGGATTAAAAACAACTGGATGTCGATTCAGCCTGCTCAATACAATCATTCGATTTCGCCAGGCAAAGAATGTCTAGTTTTTGTTTATTAACCACATATTCAGACTGGATGTGTCCCAACAAAACCAGCTGAGGCTAACGTTCAGTTTCACAAGAACTGTTAGTACATTGACAAGTTTTTCGATTCTTTTGGTGTAATCTTTGATTCATCTACTGATGTGTTCCTCTTGTTGTTTATTTGAAGAACGTTTAATAGCAGTCGTTCCCACGGTACACCAGCTCTGTCAGCCATCGAGAGATATTCTGAGATAAGTGAGCTTGTGAACAGATCTCTGGATCTTGTGGAACAGGCAAACAACACGATTAACATGATCTACCAACAAGTGAGTGTCAATGTAGTTTAAGATTGATGTTAAAATTCGCTTTACTGTTTCCTCACAATTTTCTATTGGTCAACTTTTAGAATTAAGTTGTGAGTCAAGGCCTCTTTCTGCATGTTTCGGCTAGTGCCTTCATGTAATTGTGATGAAGCCATTCAGTTGGTGCTCATAGATACATCGCTAAAAGTGTTAATGAAAATGTTACGATTTTGTGTTTCCTTGTTTATCCCGGTCCATGTTGACATCATTTTCGTGTAAAATGCTGTTGTTGAGCTCTTAAAAAGTGTTCTGTCTCCAGAACTAATTTACCACCTCATCCTCCACAGCTCAGCGTATTTTCTTTAGATGACTTACAAATCAGTGCAGAAATCACGTGGCAAGAATTCTACGACCTTTACAACGGCACACTAGAAAGAAACATTACTGCACAGAGTGAGTATTACAACACGGTTCTCCATAAAAAGGCACTTCAAAACAAACGTTTTGGAAAAGAAAACCAGAAGCTCATTGCACACATACCGTACCCATATTCGCAATTTTCCAATCAGAAGTCGTGTCTATTGTCCTGATATCTTGCGATATCAAGTGACTGACCTGATATGGCTACGATATCACGGTCACTTGGCCAAAGTTGGGCACGGTAAATATCTAATCGTACCTTTTTGGGACGTTTCGGCGGCATATCAAGCTCGTTTGGACTCGCCATCATGGGTATTTTGGCTCGACTACGTCTCGCTAAAATACGAACCATGGCTCAACTAAACTCACCTGATATGCCGCCGAAGCTTACCAAAAAGGTACGATTAGGTATAAACATCATACTTATTGACTTCTGTCACGCGCGGCAATTAACTGAACATTCAGAATAGAATCTGAACAGAAACATACTGAACAGGATCTTATTCCCCTTCTTAGATTTGGAAAGGACGATTCACGAGGCAAACTTAACGTTCATAAATTCTGTAAATATATGGAATCAAATCTATGAACAGTTTCCCGCCATCCAGGATGCAGCCGTTAAGTTCCAGAACGTTACAGAACAAGGTGAGTCTCATAAGGACTGTTTCATAGGCTCAGTTAGGATGCTTGGTTTAGGTAAGCTTTTGAAATAATAGCAGGGAATTGGTCTTATGAGTAAGAGCAAGAAAGTGAGATTCGAGACCTGCAGAAATTTAGCACAAAAAGGTCTCAAGATGCGTGATACTTTGACGAAAAAGTAATTCATGGATGCAAAAGATTGATCCGTCTTTAAATTGTCAAATATTTCATGTAAACTAGATGTTAAGTTTGGAGCTTAGCCCGCCACATGGTGTATACTTGGTGTGGTTCGCTCATTTCGACATACTGAAGAAGAAGAGCTAAGCTCTTTAATGAGCCTTTTCAGGCTAACATGAAACTTTGTCGGCGGCAGTATAAATAGAGCCAGCCCGATAAATGAAAAGAAAAGGCCTTAACTTCATTTTTCTGGTATTTATCACGTCAGCTCCGGCCGTGACACCGCCATTGATGGAGGCACAAATTAAAGCGACAAATACAAGTATACTATTATCTGGACTGGAGGCAAGGCTCACTGAGATGGAGCTCGTCCTGGAAACACTGTTAAATAAAACCGCTCTCATCAAAGAATCATCTAATGATGGAATAACCATGATAAATGAAGCCTTTACTAATGGTAGGTAGTTACTTCTTGATAGAGTTTTCGATAGAGTGTCGTAAACCAAAGCAATCACTCTAACCAGTCACAAAGGACACAGACAGCCTAGTGGACCAATCAAAAGTCGAAGCAAATACATGTAGCTGAGAGGAAGCGCGGGAAAATGTGAGCGAGTAAGTCATGATTGGTTCTTCTGATTGGATGTCAGTGGCGCGAGGTTTTTATTTCAGTATTTAATTTTTTGGCAAATCGCTAAGCGTTGTCATGTACTGAAAACCAAAGCAAATGTGAATTTACATTTACACGTAAGTGAAAACCGCTCTATTAACGACAAGTTTTAACACAGTCTTGTGAGATTTCCTAAGTAAATATATTTTCTCCGTCGAAGAACTAATGTTTTTAAAGACGTCAGATGTTTAAACTTAAAACAAGCTTAATTTAATTTACTTTGTTTATTCCATTGTCTTGAGTTAATTGTGGCTTCCGTGTATTCAAGTGCTTTTAAGGTTTTTTGATTTTTTATAGAATCATCTATTTGCCGTCCAGCTCTGTTGCCAATGCTTAATATATTTTGTGAAGTTGGGTTCATTCCCGTGAAAACTCTGTTGTTATTGAGGCAACATTGTAGTAGACCGTCTTATAAATTGCAGTCTGGGCCACTTTTTGTGAAAAAGACGCTCTTTCATACTATATTTCCCGTTTTCAAGGAGCTTTTTTCACTCTCTCCCGCCCCTTTAATTTCTCCGTCGTGGCCGTGGCCCTTAATTCATTTCACAATATAAGAAAAAACTGTAATTACCATTCGATGCATTTTTTTCTTCCTTCCTATCGGCTGAGAGTCAACTACATGACCTGCAAATAACTGCCTAAAACTAATGCTCTGCTCATGCGTAGTACTGTCTAAACGTGTTTTGCTGCAAATAATATTCTGCTCATGCGTAATTGTAACCATGATCTCTGGTGAAAATTGGCAGATTGTTCCCCTGAGCTGTCCGAGAGTGATTTAAATAAAACAAATTTGATGATCGAATGCAAAAACAATTAGTGAACTCGGTTATCGCAAAATATAGTTGTTATTTTTATATAGTTATTCGGCTAGTTTAGATCTGTTATTTGTCTCGCAGATCAATTATTTGCCTCAGCCTTTGGCTTCGGCAAATAACTGATCTGAACTCCACTAACAAATCACGATGTTTTGCTCAACTTCCTCCAATAATTGTTAAATATTGACTATATGTCATGCCCACTATCATGATGTCAAATTTCATTTCCTTTCCAGTGCAAAATATCTCAGCAAGGCTGACACCAAACCCAACTGAGCCACCAGTGAATGCTACAGTGCGCGAAGCTAAGACAGTCATGATGTCACTGGCATCCAATCGACAGCAGACAGAAACCCATATAGCCAATGTATCGAGTAAACTTGATCAGATCAAAAGCATGTCCATGTCACTGCCTTTCGCTCTGTACCTCAAGGACGATGCATTAGTGACGCTGGTTCCATCGACACGAACCATTGAAAATCCTTTCCAAAACGAGATTTCTTTTGATTTCAAGACTAATGCCAGCGAAGGCCTGCTGATGTATATGGGTGGAGAGCCTCAAGAGAGCAGGAGAACCAGACGGTCTAACCGGCTGGTGGGTGTCTAATATATAGATTTAGCCAAGCCTAAAAGCGGAGCTCCTGATTGCAATAACTGACGATAAAGGAAAAAGAGAATTATTTTTTCTTGGATCAGAAAGTCAAAAAATGACTAATTGTGAGCATGTAATTGTTCAGCGTGTGGTTTTGCTATTTTTTCCAGTTAAATTTTAACTATACCCAACAAGCCTAACCAAGATTGTAGAAATTACGTACGCAATATATCAAGCAATTTCCAAGAGACGATTGTACAAGGAATATGTCAGAAGAAAAGTCAACAACGTGTCACGGAATAATTTGCGCCGAAAGTTTGCCTTTGCGAGTACTCCTTCCTTCTCCCCTAGATCAGAGAAATAACGTGACTTGAGCCCGCGATCCAATCGTTAAACCAGTAACTGGTCAACTTTACAAAAACACACAACAAAAACACACAACCTCGAAGAGCTCTAGACCTGAGCCAGCGATATAGTCACGTGATACTGGTCAGCGGATAGCTTGTTGTGACAGCTGTCAATTAACAATAGCGTAGACGCCCAAAATCAAAGATGTAGCTATGGTAATGGTGCTACTCTCTTAGTTTTCAAGGTATTGGCGTACGGACGGACGGACGGACAGTCACGTGACAACCAAAATTTTTCAGATCGATGGGTTACCAAATTTTCTAAGGTATGGGGCTCCGCTCGCGCGCCTCCAGCGCGCAGGAGTTCCGCTATTAACTGTTAATGAGAAATTAAATTTAAAAAACGTCACAGCGACTGCACTGTCCCTCGTGGTCTACTTATAACTAATAATAAACACAGATCACAAAGCCAGAGGATAAAAGATCCTAAGAAAATTGCATTTTTTCTCGAAGAGAACCGTGACAAGATTCGGTAATTTAGTTCATTTTATTTTTCTTCATGCAGACAAACAGCCTTGCCCTGTACATATCTAGTAACACTCTTAATGTGGCTTATAACCTCGGGGATGGACCAATCACAGCTCAGAATCCACTGGTACTTAACAATGACACATGGCACAACGTTTATTTCACCAGGTGAGAGAGTCCACGAACGGTATAGCTATTTTCTATCTAGTCTGTTACCTAAATAGCTTAAAACCAAAGTCCGAATATTTTTATACCCCCAAAATAACCACCGGATAGTTAAAATCTGTTTTGTTTCCTCTAGGCAGCAATGAAACGCCTCTTTTCCTTTCCTCTTCCTCTCTATCCTACTGTTGTTGTGTCCTTCCCCCTAACTCTTCTGCGAATGAGCACAAACATTGTAAAATAAAGCGATTGGTCTTCGACTGAAACTAAATAACCCCTTATTGCCCTCCGGTTCTCAGTAATATTTGATCTGTTCTCTAATATTTATGAGCAAATATAGAAATGTCATCACAAAAAAAAATGTTGACTTCGTTGTCTCATAATCATAGTCTGTTTAGCTTTCAGAAACGATCAAAGGAGATATTTCGCTCTTTTTCTTGTTAAACAGATTTGGGGCCAATGGGTTTTTAACAGTCAGTGCAGACACAAACACCCACGAAACGGTCATGATAAATGGCTCATCAGTCAGCGATAACACGATGTTACAACTCACCAATCAAAGTGCTATTTACCTGGGAGGATTACCTGCAAACCAATCGGTAAATATTGACAAATAACTGAAATAAATTATATTATTTAGACAGAAAGCCACAGCAGCCCTAGTTGGGTTTCATGCGGGTCCTCTATCTTGGTCGAATTAGAATTTAGAGACGTTGGTTTTTCAGGAGCGAGGAAAACTGGAGTACCCGGAGAAAACATACATATACATACAGTCAGACAGACAGACAGACAGACAGACAGACAGACAGACAGACAGACAAGATTTTATTCAGGGGTTACCTTCGAAGCAAGGCAAGAACCAACAACAAACTCAACTCACATATGACACCGGGCCGGAATCGAACCCACGCCACATTGGTGGGAGGCGAGCACTCTCACCACTGCATCAACCCTGCTCCCCAATAAATAATAAATTTATTTGCATGGAAGCAGTCTTAATTTTTGCTATTCTCATATGGAGAGAACAAAACTAATACTTATTTTGGAGAACTTTAAATGAGATCTCAAAATAAAGAATCAAACTTGATCCACAAGGGTATTTGTTTTTCCTTGTTGTAACTTTTTCCAGGAATCTCAAGTGTTTGACCACTTCAGTGGAATCATCGATAATCTGGCTATCGACAACAAGCACTACAATCTTTGGGATCCTAAGGAAACTATTGGTAGTACTCTATATGCAGTTCCACGATACAAAGCCGGTTTCTACCCCGCCAATGGAAAGGCTGCTAGTTTCTATGGAAACGGCTTCATCCAGCATGCACTGGGACAGTTAAACATCAGCTCTGGATATACTCAGATGGAAGTGGATT